>NW_010262787.1:0-85090 GCF_000690775.1 Eurypyga helias
CATTGGCAAACTTGTTGAGGGTGCATCATTATTCTCTGCATTCAAGACTTGCATTCAAAAGGCTTTATAGATGTACCCATTACAGCTAAAATCATGCTGTAACACATTTGTCTCCCTTCTAACCATGTTAGGAATTGCACATGAAGCCCGCGTGCCATATAGTTTTAATTAAGCTAATTGATCACAGTAGCTGTGCTGCCAACCACCAAAGTGTTGATAGAACTTTGCCGGAAGCTCAGCTAGTCTGTCATCATCTGGTCTGAAAATGTCATTACGATGATCCTCCCTTTTCAGAACTGTAGGTTTTTTATGAAGTCTGAAATTCAAGCCAATGTGCAAAAGGCGGCATTTGCTGTCATTTTCTACTCTTCAAGCTACACAAAGAGGTAACTTACTGGAATGTCCCGGGTGTAACTGACATTAATGAAGTAGATCTTGTAAAGGCAGCACAAAATATACCATGGTTTCATTACCAGGGATCCATGGTCAACAAAGAGTTTCATCAGTCCTTCTGCCAGAAGTTTGTGCTTCAGAAAAGATCAGTCAGAGGTGAGCCCTTTCAAAACTAAAAGCTTGAGACCTGTTTTTCTGAGTGACTTTCATAAGAGGTTGTTGTTCCTGGTGGCTACATATGCCTGTTGCTCCATTACAACCTGATAACGTATCTTATGGCCTGCGCGTTGTTGAGGCTTATTTCCTAATTTAGCACCGAGTCAACGTGGTCATAACAAAGTGAGGCGGTACTTGGTGAACAATTATTTTATGGCTTCAAGGTTATTTTTTAAGATATCTTTTCTGGATTAAATATTTCAGACCTGATTTGGTTATCTGCTTGTCGCGTCTTTCTAAACCAAACTAAAAAGAATTAACACTTCGTTGTAGACCTTTCTAGGGCCAGGCTTTATTAATAGAATATACCTTCTCTATCTGTCTTCCCCAGAAAGGTGGGAGAAATAAGAATAACAATAATAACAACAACAACAGCAACAACAATTCAAGATTCCCTCTGAAAATCATTCTTCTCTGCTGTCCTGATGGATTAATTCTGTGTCTCTATACGTTACTAAACCAATCCTAGGACTGTCAGAGGGGAATGCTGAAAATGGCATTTTCTGAACTACAAGGTGTTGTTCTTATCCTGAGAAGGCACGATAGCTCATCTGGAAACACGTCCCCAAATTTTGCTGTGTAGTGTATTAAACTGGACCAGGCTACAGGGCGACCCACATGCTCTTGCTCAACAGGGACCCAGATGGCTGCTGCTGTACCAGAGGTGTTATAGGAGGGGACTGCTGCGGCTAATTTAAATTATACCTACGTTTTGAAAAACAACAATATTTGGGGGCAGCTAAATGCTGTAGGATGCACTTGCAGAGGATGCAGTCCAGTGCCTCCACTTGAATGTGCGGTCTAAGAGCCACAAGATGGTTGTCTGCATTCTCATTATACCCTCAGACTTCATTAATGTAATGTTGTTGTCATCCTACACGTGAACGAAAGCTGCATGCTTTTCTGAACTCTTCCCTGTGTGCAGATGTGTAAATTTAGAACAGTTATACTTTGGGAACTTAATTCCTTTGGTTTGTAAAAAGAGATCCCTGCTCTCTTGTTTTCGTACTAAGAACTTTTATCTTTAAGGTGCAGTAAGTTGTTGAGGCTTGCTTGTAGGGCAAGTCTTTAAGACTTGCTTACTGAAATTTGCAGTCATTGAAAAATAGGACCTACAGTTTCAGGAGTTTCATTTAACAGTCTGACTTGTTGACAACTGGTTTCATATTTAAAGGAAGCCAGTAATAATTTATCATTTGATGAAAATCTTTGTGATTAGCCGCTTTTTTATAAAAAACTCAGATTTATATCACAGAATTGTTAGGGTTGGAAGCAACCTAGTTCCAACCCCCCTGCCGTGGGCAGGGACACCTTCCACTAGACCAGGTTGCTCCAAGCCTCATCCAGGCTGGCCTTGAGCACTTCCAGGGATGGGGCATCCACAGCTTCTCTGGGCAACCTGTGCCAGTGCCTCACCACCCTCTCCGTGAAGAACTTCTTCCTGATATCCAATCTAAACCTCCCCACTTTCAATTTAAACCTGTTACTCCTTGTTCTGTTCATTATCCCTTGTCCTGTTATGACTAACATGGTTAAAATAACATATATTATCAAGTAAATGGATTAAATTAGTTAGGGTTTTTCAAATCAATGTAAACGGAATTGTGCCACATGCAGGCATACTTCAAATGAAAGTGCCAAATGAAGATGCTTTCAGAGAAGCATGTGTGTCTAAACAACATATTTCTCACCGCTGACTATAAAAGGAGGTGAGGGTAACTAGTTCAGATTGAGTGATGTCTATGGTCTAAAATGAAAAAAAGTTAAATTGAAATGAATGCACCTTAAATAAGCAGAAAATATTTTGGGACTCACTTTTAATTCATATAGAAGGTGATGTTAGCACTGTAATGACTTAATGATAGAATTGTTAGGTACAGTACAAATTATGGTTGTTCTATTAAGCCTAAAATATTAATAATTCAGGCCATTTTTATATTCAGAATACTATGTTCAGATTTTTGTTCAGATTACTTGCTGGTCATCTTGAAAGTGATGTTGATATCCATTATGCCTCCGAATTTCCTTACTACTTTTATAATCACATTTCATTAATTCTGTAAATATATTTTCTTCTTCTTCCTTCTCAGTGAATAAAATATACAAATACAGACTGAAAAACAGAGGGTAAGAGAGGAGATGGAACTTCCATTCCAAAAATATTCTCAGTTGTATTAAAAAAGTGAAATAAGCAATAAAATATTTTTTTTCTTTCTCCTTCAATTGCAGCTATGAGAGATCTCACTTAAGCAGAAACTAGTAAAAATATTTTAAGATAGGGGTTGATATTTTTGATTGGATTTTTCCATCTCATATTTATAGTAAATATTTGAAAACTCTACATAGATAGAATATTTTTTGTTTCTAAGCATATTGTATGAATTTTTAAGTTTTATTTAACAGCAGCAGCCTGTCTGTGTTACATCTTGTCCCTTTAAACAAGGTATGTGTCAATAATGAGATAGTAAAAGAGCTGCATTTAAATGTATGCTTAATAGGAATCAGATTCAGAGTCCTGAATAGACATATATTTACTTGCAAGGCAAATACCCAAATGTAGAAAAATGTGGCACCCAGGAATTTAAACAACTAATTGATGGATTTGAAAATTCATTATGCTGTTGGAGATCTCAGTCATTTTTTTCATATTTGTTAAAATCACACCCAAAGGCTCTTAACTGAAACTTGAATCCTCCTTGAGCTAAGCAGTTTATGATTGCAAGTCTCGTTTTAGACATGTGAAGTGGATTAAAATGAGAAAT
This sequence comes from Eurypyga helias, assembly GCF_000690775.1. Taxonomy (NCBI): domain Eukaryota; kingdom Metazoa; phylum Chordata; class Aves; order Eurypygiformes; family Eurypygidae; genus Eurypyga; species Eurypyga helias. The sequence continues at coordinate 3,372 of NW_010262787.1, forward strand.
ATTTAGTTGGTACTGCCAAGGACAGTGGTGGAGAGGCAGGATCGGTCAGAAGAGATGAGAGAGCAGTCCAAAGGCAGGTGTAAGCACTGTTGGTGCACATGTCACTGGCTCGAGCCAGCAGAGAAAGTACCTACAAATAACATAAACAATAAATAGAAGGTGGCTAAATTACTGTGAGCCCCAGAGAAAATGATTGAATGAGTAGGTCTCTTAAAGGGATGATGAGAAGTGGAAGGTGAGTGCGGAGAGGATAAAGTCATGACTGCTGAAGGAAGCTGTGGTTTTAAGGATATACAGCTGCCTGTATCCAAAGCAGTTAAATAAACCAGGGCAAGTAGGCTACAAGTGCACCCATTAGTTTTGATCCTGAAGCCACCTTTATGTGTCTGGGGGAAGGTGACTGAGAGGTGTAGAGGTGGCAGCTGTTAAGCTGAAAGAAATTTCTGACAGAATTGAACATTTATGTTTGCTGCTAATGGGCTGTACTGAGGTGAATAAGGCTTGCTAAATACACAGCCATAACTGTTCTTATTTATATGCATAATATAAATATCACATTGTATAATAGATGTAAGACAGTCCAGAGCATTTCCAGGGGATTATTGCACATCTCGGGTAGTTTAAGTCATCCAGCCTTTTGGCTTCATGCCTTAAAATACTACCAGAGACATGTTATAATCGTCCAGAAATGCACTGCCTGTTGTGAATTACAGTTTAAACCAAAATATTCTGTACATTACACATATACCCAAAATGTACAATTTATCCAGGTAATGTGATGTCCATGTTTAGGGGAAAAAAAAAAAAAACTAAATATGGAAAACTTCAATAGATTCTTCCAAAAGCTGAAGACAGAATTTACCTGCACATCCAGAACATCAGAATGTCCTTTCTAGTTCACAGTATGTCATTTGCATCTGCATTTAATGATCTCATTGTTGTCTTCTTTGACCTTTCTCTCTTTTCCCTTCTTTTTGGCTGTTCACCTTCCGTGACTGCCATGTGGGCCCTGTGTTGGACCCCTGAAGTGCCCCATATGCTTTGAGACACTCAAATACAGGATGTAATTGTGGCAATAAAGTGTCAAGGATGTCACAAATAGCATTCAAGATGGAAGGAGGAATAAATAATGACTAAAACTCTAACACAATCACTGTTTCTTCTAAGTTACACTTCCCAGGAAGACGTTTTCCCAAGTTCTTAAGATCTAAGTGGTCACATAAATACCTGTATAAAACTGTCTCAGTGATAGGACTGTGCCATTATTTATTTTCCTGTTTTCTCTTACATGAGAGACAAACTGGGACTGTTTACCTTCTGTCTGCCTTTTTCTACTATTCATCCACTCTAAATTCTAAATTCCCTGGGCTGTTCTCTTTCTCATCCCAATGAACAGATTTCTCAGCCCAGTGTTTGTATTGATCCTGTCTTTATCATCCCTGTGATAGTTTGCTTGGAATCAAGCAAAGCATTCCTGACTAGATAGGGTTAAGGAGTTGCTGGCAGCCAGGCACACCTTATGTTGTTTCTTTTTCCCCAACCACCTTGTTTTTGTCAGATAAAATTGCAAGCAAAAAACAAATTACAGTGTTTTCTGATATTAACTCTAATATTATGTCTTCTTCCTTGTAGACAATTTAGCTCAGGCTGGCGGGCTGCCCATTCTAATGTGCAAGGACCCTGCTTTTCTGGGAGGCTGTGTCAGATAAAGCAGTTCGCTTTTCTGAAAGTGAAGGCTCTTTTTTTTCCCCTCGTTAGTGGGACAAGACCTTATCAGCCTGTAAACACAGTCTGCATGGCAACACAAAGATACCTGTTTTGCTTCATGTTTGACTTCCTCAACAAAGCGTATTTCTCGTATGGATATTAAAATAATAGCTTTTAAGTTAGAAAGTATGCTCGCTTGCACTGCAATTATTAACTACTCAATTAGGACACTTTTCCAGCTATCTGGGCTGAGGTTTTCAGAGGAGCCTAGGGAGTTGACTGCATAAAGCTATGTCTGTACCGGGAGATTAACTGTGTCTGTGCTCTCTGACACGGAGGCTAACAAGCAGGGAATGGCCCGTGTCCATATTATTCAATTTTCTTATCCTCCAAAATAGGGTGGCCGTCTCCAAACCACCTCCTGAGAGTGATTTCTGGCCCCCACATACCTCTGAGCTGTGTCCCAGCACTGGGGAATGGTAGTTGCCCTGTGCCAAAAGCATTCATGGGGCTAGGCGAACAATTTAAGTGTGAAGGGGTTTTTTGAGAGTCCAGGAATATTCCCCCAGACTTTTTTAACTTGAGGACAAGCCTTAGTGTTGTTGGCTGCTCTGAAGCTGAAGTCTTAAACCCTGGCCCTCAGAGCAGCCATATGTGCAGTCTTCATGGTGTTTCCACGTGCTGTTTGATGTAGAGGAAAAAGTGCCTTCTGCTCAGTAACTTTATGCGGTCAGTTGTGTTTTATAAGTCATTCTTAATTATTAAACTATAGAAAATGCAGTCATCTTTATGAACTGCACAACTCTGAGCTGTTAGATCTTCAACAGAATTCAGTACCTGATGCATCTTTTTATATGATGCTTAATAATAATAAGAAGAATATCATAGTCTCTCATTTTTTAGGCTTCAGTTTTATATAAGGCTGCCCAAGTTACTGCGTGGTGCAGCTATCAGTGCTGGTTAGCTCAGGGTTGTGTGCACGACAGATGAGGGTGATGATGGTGTACCCTTGCTGTTGCCGAGTAGAATACAAGCAGTTTTTATTTTCCCCATTCAGCTTTCCTGTAGGAATATCTTTTATCTTCTTTAACGCCATGGGGAGGATTGGTGTCAAACCGTGCTTTGAGATGCTCTGATCAAACACTGTGTAGTTTAACTGCTATTCTGGTGTACCCCAGTGTGGTCTGCATGTTTGCTGTTCGTTCCTGATGGTCTGAGACTTGATCCAAAGCTTTTGTTGGTTTTTGATTCAGGTACTGGGTATCTGTTGTGTAGCCTGCTGAGGTTTCACACAACCCTTCTGTGTTCCGTGTACATATAATGAAGTCACAGGACTTGCTGTGTGACATCAGAGCTTGTTGCTATGAGAATAAGCATAATCTGGTAAACAGTGATCACATTGTGTGTGTAAGCAGGGAAAAGAGAAGGCAAGTTATAAAGCAGAACCTTTTTTATTTAGACAGCAATGTTTTCATAACCAGCAGATTTTGGGGAAAGGGCTGGAAAAATAGTAAAAAGATAAATGTACTTATGTGTCAATGTTGGGATTTTTTTTTTTTTTTTAACAAGTACAAAAGTTCATTTCTATGTATTAAAATAAAAAATACCCTTGAATTTTGTTCAGGATCCTGGGAGAGCTATTGGCATTCCCAATCAGTGCCTGTCAGGATATTTCTACCCCCGAACCCTTCTATGGTACTCTTAAAGCTAACCTCCTCAGCTGCACACTGGGAACAGCCCAGTGCGATAGCTTTACTACAAAGGGCTTCTGTGTATTCCAGGAGTCAGGATACAGCACTCTTCTGACAGAAAATGCCCTGTAATGAAGGTGAAGCTTAGACATTATTTGTTCCAAATACAGGATCTTTCCATCTGCAGGTTTATAGAGGCTGAGAAATTGTTGAATTTGGAGATTTGTAAATACAAGTTACAAGCTCGACTCTGAAAATATTCCCTCCTGGAAAACAAGTCCTATTCCCTCTTGTGAGCATTATCCTTCTGCAGCGTTAGATCAGTACAGACGGCATGTCTGAGGTGGACAGCTTTGCTCAGAAAGACACAGCACCACCCTCTCCTGGAACTGAGCAACTAAAATATTTTGATCCTGCGCTCGGGTACCTGGAGAGAACAGACTGTCACTTGTGCTGAATTACGTGGAATATTTTTTGTCTCTTAACCAGGTCCACTTTTTAGGCTGCAGCAAGTTAAAGTTAGAGCTGTGCAAACTTTTGAGAAGCCTAAATCCAAATTAAGCCTGGCTTACTTCCAGAAATGGATGGAGCTGGCAAATTTAAATCATTTTCAAGTTTGAGTTGTTTTTTTCTGGGTTTTATGTCATCACTTATGAGTTAAAACTGAGGAAAAACCTGGTTGTAAGTGATTTAACCTCTTTTTGCCTCCTGCCTTGGTCTGGAGTATTTTTTCTGTATGTGTGACTTGTTGGTTGAGAACTAGCCTCTGATGGGATTATGCAATGTGCCGAGTCTCTGGAATTACCCATCTAATAAAGCCTGGGATTTTTAAGCTTTTATTTTAAACCTTCATGGAGCATCAATTGGTGAAGTATCTAGAAGAAAGTGGTTCTGAAAACATTTTCCATAAAATAAATTATTTTTCCACTTTAGGATTGTATGCAACTCAGCTGTTACATGGCAATTTTAAAATTGACTGGCATTACACATTGAGAGGTGCCAAGCTTCTGGCTTAAGATCAGTAGTAAGTTAAAAGTTTCTTAGCACTTAAGTTTTCTGAATTATTCCTGTGGTAGGAGCATGACTTATATACAAACTGAGTTTAGAGCTGAAATCACTCTGAAGCCCCAGATCAGAAAATACCTCATGTGTGCCTAACTTTCCGCATGCGGATGGTTATTAGGCACTGATCCGAGAGGCTCTGGAGATGGAGCCCTTGATCATGTCATGGCAATCTTAGGAAACAGTTTACTTCAGTAAAAAGTAGGTGCCTGGTTAGGACCTGACCTTTTGAAGAGCTGTCCAAACATTTACTCACTCTCACAACACCCTCATGAAGTAGAGGATAAATATTATCTCAGTTTTATGGAACAAGAAGGTGAGCACCAAGAGAGTCTCGATAAAAACTCAGAAATTTGTGGCATGCAGTTGTTTTCTTAATCCATTAGACCATGGTGTTTGGTTTGTCAATAGTCCCGTGTTTTATAAACTAGACAAAACCTTTAAATACAGATTAGTTTAGATAGTTGGGGGTTGAGTTCTCTTTGCATAAAGGAGAGATGAAGCGATTTCACATCAGCAGCATGGCCAAACTTGGTGAGTTTGTTCCATATTGGTCTTAAAGTGAGGATTGCTCTTGAAGGTGGTAGTGTATCAAACAAAACCTTTCTTCTGCAGGAAGGGGAACTCGGAAAAAGGGACGGTATTTTCATGCTAAATGAAGTAGATCATAACTTTATGCATAATTTACCAAAGCACATCGTTAAGGAAACAATGCTGTACTTGTAATTATTTTGGTGAATGGTTCTATCATCTTTGCATACTGTGAGTTTACATTTTTTTTAATGCAGAATAGAATTTATAAGGTATTTGTATCATTTACTGCAAGTCCTTGGGATGCTTCATGTCAGTTGTCTGTTGAAACAAGGCTGGAAAACGCTGTAGAAATGACAGGCTACCACCATCATCTCTTCCAAACTGCAGTGGAACTGAAATGATACAGGACAAGAGGGCAAATGTTGAGAACTGGAAAAATAGGAAAACAGAACAGCATGAAATGTCAAACCACATTTTTAAGGCGCTTTTTACTATATTTCCATAAATGCATGAGGGAATTATGTTGCAAATACTTGAAACTGTTTATTTTCATTTTTGGCTTGATTTTCTAGCATTGAAAAAACCATGTCTAATGATCTTGAGCATTCTTAAAGAAAAAAATTATATTTTACATAATGGTTTACATGTGTGAGTTCCCTCTGGCAGGAGCACTATAATTAGCCTGTCGTCTCTCAGAGAAGAGACTATCTGTCTTAAAGATGCAACAGCGAGTCTTGGCTGCTAGAGCTAGGAGCAGAACATTGTGATTTTGTTAAAAGATAAACATTATCCCTTTTCACTTATTCATCTTTCTCCCCTTCCTGCTTCTCTGGCTCAAAGCTGGCCTAGAGAAGCAAAGGACAGCTGAGTACAAACAGTTTTCTTCCTTCCTCATTCAGCAAGCCATGGCGAAAGATCTTGGCTTCTTGACATCAATAACTTTGCTTCAACTCAACTTGGAACTGTTTGGGCAGCCTGTCAAAAATAAAAAAGGTACAATAAAAGGGGACTGAACTTCCTGTTTTACTCATAAAGTAGCAGATTCAGCTAAGGCACACTTTCCTCTGGGATTGTCCGTATACTGCCCCGGAGAGTCAAGGATGTGGAATATTATTCCTTTGCACAACTTTATTGTAGCTATTAAAAGACAATCAACCAGAATAGGGTGGTGGCAGACAGTGTTGTGTGTTTCAGTCTTTTGCGGTCTTGTTACTAAAGGAGAGTAATTTTGGTAGAAAGGCTTTGCTGCTTTTGGGTAGCCATGTGTGTCCTTGATCAGAGGAGGGGGAAGGAGGGAAGGAAAACTTAAAACCACCACATAGTCAGAAAAATGTGACTGGTTTGAGCTGGCATAGCAGTGCTGCTGTGTGTTAACTCTTGGTATTATCATGCCTGAGGTTTCTTTTCCAGCATGGACAAAGAAAGCTGTAATAGAGGAGATGATCACATATGGCACCTTTCCATGCGTGACTGGTTACATTGGCAGGGGCTGGGTAAGAAGGTGAGGTTTCCACTGGGGACAGGAGTATATTGAATTTCATTTTGAAGGCTGTCATGTACATGTGCCATTCCCTCAGAGAATGTGTTGATAACACTGGTGAAAACTAACTGCAGTGGCAAGGACATTTCTCCATGCAAAATGATATGTGGACCAGGTTCCTTGAAGGTACCCATTGTCAAGTTATTTGACTTGTGCCATGCCCGTTTATTCTTGAGCTTGCGTTGTGATCCTTCTGCTCGCGCTGTCCTTCTGCCCTTCTTTTCTCCTATGTTGTGCAATTTGTCTGAACAGTATAATTTTCTTTCCTTATTCCTTACAACCTTTCCCTCTCCACCCCTCTGCTTTCCTGATGCTTTCCTTTGCCAAATAGTCGGAGATTTCCTCAATTCTGAGTTCCTATGTAAGCTATAATTTTATTCTATTATGAGTGAGCACTGCTACTGCAGGCCTGGAACTGATTACTGTTTGCATATATCCAGCATCACCAGCCAGAGTCAAAGACCAAAGAGACTTCTCGGAACCTCACAGCATTTTCAAAATCACCTTGTTATTCTTTTCAGATCCCCCCTTTTGTTGGGAATTGCTTTTTCTTTCAGTGGTATCTGGAACTGAAAGACCAAGTTTATCTTTTGAAAAGTTCTTGTAGGTATTGGTTACCTTCATGAATAGTCCAAAACCTAAAATCTCAAATTATCATCTTTTTTTGGTCTTGGAGATCCCAAAAAATCATTGATTAGATCAGACTGAACTCTGCTCTTTTCTGCAGTGTATTTCAGGCTTCTGGATTGTCAGACCTTTTCTGGGAGGCTAAAAGCAAAGATTTAGTTGTGTTTTATGTTGGTACTTGGCCCTGGGTGGAACAAATATTTTCATTTTTTTTTTAATATTTCAGTACTTTAGTTCTTCATCTCAGAAAGGAGAAATCACAAAAATAAAAGAAATAAGAAACAAATCAATCCCTTTGAAAGTTCAAAACATTAGAAGCAAAAAGGGTATTTTTTTTAATGAAAAAACACTACAGAGATTTTTGCTTTTCTGAATGTGCATGCTGAAATTTCTAGTGACTATTTTTCCATTTATAAAAGTTATACACTGCTATTGTGTTCTGAAAAGATGGGATAATGAGGAATTGTGATATAGAATTGCTCATACGGTCCAGTCTGATAGCTCAGCTCCTGGGAATGAATACTTACAGGAAATCTGATTTGAAAGATGGAGAAAACTGTGGTGGACTAAGAATGAAATAGTTTTTACTTCTGCTGTGTCAGTCACTTCCCTGCAGAGTTTTGTATCAAATCTTGGTTTTTACATGATCTCCCATGCATTGATCTTTATATTTTCTTGGAAGTTTCCTCAACAAATCTAAAAAATATTTTGAAGTGACCATTGCTGTAACCATTGTCCTGCTGCTCATTGCTCATTCCTTGGCGGTTTCTGTCCTACGCAGAAACACTTATTTCTGAGAATGGCTCTGCTGGTCTGGCAGCCACAGTAAAACAACTTTCTTAAGTGGTCCTGTGTGGAATTGCATGTCTCATTTTAAGTCTCCTTTAGCTTAAATGCTTAATTGACCTCTATCTCTTGGACGGGGTAAATGGATGCAATTTCTGAAGATGTATTCCTATTCTTCCTCCCTTGGACAGTATATTGTAGGTCATTGACTGGAAACAGAGAATTAAACCAACTATCCTAATTGTCTCTAGAATTTTGTAGAATAGCTATTCCTGAATCTTGAATGTTTTTCGGATATTCATTAGGCCAGATTTTTGGTCCTTTTCCCACATCAGTGTCTCCCTTATCTTTTCCTGTCAGTTCTCCTTGGAAGCCCTTTGTTTTTCTGGTCTTTTTAGGATGAGCCAGGTGAATTAGTCCAGAGTATTTGATATTTCCTGGAAAAAGGAACTCTCTATTGGCTGCATTACCTTTTGATCACTGCCGTTGTTCTTCAGATTATGGGTTAATACCTGTCTATTGTTCAACTAAGTAAATTCCTCCAATTACTGTTCTCCTGAAATGATTTGCTAAATCATGATTTTTCTGTTGTCTGCCGCTGCTGGCATGAAGGTCTATAAAGTCAGGGGGAATTAGGCCCTGACTGCTTTGCAAGTAGTACAAATAGGAGCAGATGTGCAAAAGACAAATGGTTGGTGCTGACCCAACATCCACACGCTGAACATTTCAGTGCGGTTTACTTTCACTCTAGCACAAGGTCTAGTCTGGCCCTGTTGACTGAATGGCTGTTAGTGGTTGGAGTGCATCTTTTGATTTGGTTTTATCCAAAAAGAGTCCAGTTAGTGTGCTCTGAAATCATGCCACGGTGCAAACCGATGTGCAGTCAGTGGGGATGAATGGGAGATTTGTTTCAAAAACCCCTTATCCAAACTGAAGTGCTTCCATAGATGTATCCTTTTGTACCTGACTCAAACCTAGTAGTAAATCCAGTAATGGGCTTATCTGGATCAGATGGTGCTTAAATATTTCTGTGTGGCCAAAAGGCTTCTTAACATCTCGATTGGACGTGTTCTTTTCACATTAATGTTACCATTATTGGGGAGACCCTCATAATTGCTGTTCTTATAACTTGTATTTATGTAGAAAAGTAATACCAGAGAAATTCAAGTTCAAAATAAGGCACAAGGAAATTAATAGTGCAACAAACTCCCAAGTGAAGTTCTCCATTGTCTAGTTCTTGGTGACTCCAAACGGAGGTCAAATGGATTTCTGGAAAATATGCTTTTGTTAAACTGGTTACTGGCCCAAAATAGGGGCAACTGGCTGAAACTCTGTGGTCTGTGGTACGCAGGAGGTCAGACTAGATGATCTAATTTTCCCTTCTGGCTTTAAACTGTATGAGTGTGAGCAATCCCCCTGATTACAGGACACTTCTGGCCATTGAAAAATGCAGGATCAAGCTGTCAGTTACCAGTAAGGGACATGTGCTATTCTGCAATCATATTGAGAAATTAATTGCATAAACAAGGGAAAAAAACCCACCACCTGTAGCATGATTTAGATTAGGGCAACTGTGTATAGTAAATCTGGCCACTGGTATTGCTTATCACAGCTGAGATTCAGCATCAGAGCTGAAATAGGACTTTGTTTGAGAGCTTCAGTGCCGGGAAGGTTAACGGGTTATTGACAGCTTTAGGAATGAAATGTCAGGGAGGAAATTAGAGCAAACATGTATCATAAGCCAGCACACAGCATGGCTGGTTTTAATAGACATGGCAGATCTTCTGTAGTAACGCCTCCACTAATAGCGCAGTTATCACTGTTTCCAGATGGCGTGATCATAAACACACAGAGCTTTTGCAGGGCCCTATAATTTATCCTGATCCCTTCCTCCTCTGGATTCACCCAGAAGGAAGGCAAGTGGTACCACAGCCCACCCCAACTGTTTTCTTTTTTTCTGACAGGAAGTGTGGGGTGGGGGATTACATCTGGGGGTCCGTGGAGCCCACCAACAGAGACTGCTCCGAGTCTGTACTGAATGAGAACATCCACTGCCGTTCTTAGCCACTTCCTTCTGACTTCGCTGTTTCACTTGTACTGGGCTGGTCCATGGCCCATGTTAGAAGGCAGGTTATAGCACCTTTGAACACATTTTAGACCCTCAATCTGACAGTTTTTTTCTTTTTTGTCTTTAAGTCAACATTTTATTAACTAAGTACACATTCGTTCTCTATGAGTTTCACTCAACCACTGCAAAATCATCATTACAGACAAAAACTTGGACAATTACAAACTGGGAGATGTTTTTAATTGTATTCTTGACAAAGGATATTCCTTGAAAAATTGATAAACTGCTGTAATCTTCACAGTAAGTATGGGTTTGAACGTATCTGAGAAGTAGAAAAATAAGGAGTATCTCCTAAAGAAGAAAACTGCAGCAAAAATATGTTGTTTTTTCTATCTACTACTATAAAGGTGCAGTGCTGTGAAAAAAACATATCTCAAAATATCCTCAAATAATACAATGTTCTTTTCTGAAATCTCAGACCTTAATGTTTCTAGAAAGTTGGAGATACAGATGGCAATTTTTAACAATTTCCTTATTGTAAATGCATTAAAAAATGTTACACTTCTCAGTTTTGTTCCCTGGGTTACCTAGCAAGTGTGTATGTGAAAAAAAGGTATCTACTTTTGTCCTTTAATTGTACAAAAAGGAACAACATGCATTACCAGTATATTTCTTTGCTCTGTCTTACACATTTTGGAGGAAGGAGTGGGAAAAGAATGAAGGATCCAGCTTCTGCTGAGCTCTGTTTGGTTTTGAACTGTTTGGGTATTTCCGAAAGCCAGCTCTGGCGCCTTAAATCTTGCTTTCATCAAGAAGATGGTAATTCAAAATAGTTAGCTGAATTTTGGTTAGTATAGCAGCAGGTCTCTTCGTATCTCGATTTTTGGTATTTGTAAGTAAACACACATGCTTTAGAGAATATTTTATTTCAGCTATTTTGACTTTGCCTTTCACCTCCTTGACCTAGAAAAGCTAGAGTGCTTTAATAACCAGTGTCCTTGTTAGAAACTTATTATGTGGCTCTTTTTGGAAAGGCAAGTTGAATATGTGGCATAGTGTAAGGAATTTTGATGTAATTTGTTTAGAGAGGCTGTTGCTTGACAAACCTTTTCTGAACAGGCTACATGGTAACCGAGAAATTGGAAGTCTCAGGGCTGGACTGGATAATGGACAATAGATGCTTTCACTTCTGTTGCCTGTTCAAATCCAATCTGTCAAAAATTGAAAATTGTTCCCTTTTCATACTGGGCGAGTGGCCTGTGAGTAATTAGTTGGTTGGCTCTGCCTGGTGCCTGATTAAAAATTGCCCACAAGACAAAAACGCCACCCCGTTTGGCACCCTGGCTGGTTGCTTCAAAAGCCAAAGCTGAATCAGCAGCTGTCTTTGCTATATTCTCTTCCAGATCAGCACCAAGACGTTTTATTGTGCAGTGTGGACATGCTTCTATTTTGTTGTCCCCAGTTTCGTTCTCTGTAACACCTGTCGTAAGTGCTAGATGTAACATAGCAAACGAGTTGTTTTCTTGGGGTTTGGGGAATTTAATCCCATATAGAGGACCAGGTTCAGCCCACTGACGTCTCCCCTTGAGGAATCACTATCACCTCAAAACAGTCTGCTCCACAGTATCTCTGCATTGCTAAGAGCTATGTGAGTCTGTCCCATGCATTTTCAGTTGACTCATGCCCAGATAAAGACAAAGGGAGGAAATATTACACCAATTAAGTGACACCAATTTATCAAGGAAAAATAGAAGCTTGCTAGAAATGACAGCTTGCGAGTTCATCCAGTCTCAGAGCAGGGCGAACCAAGGAGACACCATTTCTGGGACAGAAACCCCAACCTCTCACAAGTGGAGTATTTCCAAAATGTTGAAGTGTTTTTGAGCAATTTCTTCAATGGACTAGGTATGCTTTTCTTTGACATGAAGGTGGCATACACCCATTTTTTTCCTCTCCCTCTTGCTTTCTTTTCCTTAAGCAAACTGAATAGTTACAGCCAAAAAAAAGAAAACTGCATGCTTCATTTTTATTTAATATCCAAGGCTGAACTTCAGCTTGTGGGAACTATGAAAACTCCCTCAAGCTTTTGAGGGCTCTGCTCCATGGATGCCAACTGCTGGCTACTCCAGATTGGCATTTATGATCCCCCTGCTCCTATACACAAACACAGAATTTCTCTTGTGTGTCCAATGCCCCTTTTGCTACTGCCAAAACTCTTCTTCTGCTTTACAGCCATCATAAGCAGCAGATCCAGTTTTCTATAGTTTCTTCAGCGAAAAGCTGATTGAGAGAGAGGATGAAATAAGTTTTGGATGAAATTATATCATGACAGAGAAGCCCTTCACTTCCTTACAGAGCAGATGATGTCAGTAAGAGACAAGGACCTGCAGTAATAAGGTTAGAAAGAAAAACAACAGAGAGAGGGAGAGAGATGCTGGGCAAAAGTGAGTGAGTGAGAGTGATGACTTATGGAAAGATTGGAAAGCAGGATGGGAAGCAAGGGGTGGATAAGATGAACTAAGGGGTAAACACAGAGCTAAATAGAAGAAAAGACTTATTTAGGGTTAAAGAGAATAGAGTTGGTAATAAAGAACTAGAAAAAATGCTGTCATGAAGATCACAAAAAGGTGAACAGGAAAATATGTTGAAAGAAGAAAACGAAAATATTTCAGATTATTGGGTAATATCTTGCAGATTCTAAGAAATTAGTCAGTTGTGGTGCACATTTTAGAAAACTGAGAAGGAAATAAGAATGAAAAGGCAAAGAAGAAATGCTCGAGTAGGTATTATTTGAGGTTTATTCCTGAGCCTGGCTTATAGCATATAGCTCCTGGTGAAATCACCAGGAGGGAAATAGCCAAGATCACTTGTCGTCTTTCAAAATCTCAACGTTAGACTTTGTTTTGTAGAAACATTAGAGATTATATTACTATTACACAATACTATATAATAACTAATGGCAAAATATAGAAACTAGTATCTGTATATGTTGGGAATATTAGCTGGCATGAAGAAACATAATGATCCAGTTGCAAATTAATCATAGACTAACATAAATGGTTGCATGCCTCGTCCAAAACCAAAAGCGTAGGGAAATAGACAAAAGCTGTTTGTTTGGGGTTTTTTTACACAAATTTTGTGTTTATTCTGAAGTTTACTGCTTCTGAGATAACATAATTATGTGTTTTTTTAGAAAGGAGTGGTTGAGATGAGGAAATGCCTCCATGGTGAATTGAACTTTGAGAAAGTCACACTGCATTCAGGGTTCAGGTGTTAGAATTGCTCTGGCATCTAAAAAATATATTGGGATTTATGAAAGGACTGAACATCCTGAGTACACCTATGGTGATGAACTCTTTTGAGCCAGACTGTAAGCATGACAAAACGATGCTTTGGAGTTCTAATATCTTTTGAACCTTTACAAGTGCTGTACATTTGGAAATACAACTCTGCTCTCTTAAGAGTCCAGCTGTGCTTCTCAGTCCATATTAATTATAGCTGTTACTATCTACTGATGTGAACAACACAGAATATGGGGGGACAGATCAGTTCTTCACCCAAAGGCAATCTGTTAGAAAGGCATACCTGTGATTCTGTGTATTATGACTATGTACCAATGTCTAAATAATAGGTCTTATCCCTATTAAGGTGCTCAGATTCTTCTCCCCTTAAAATCATGATCTTATGTGAGAAAGAATTTTCCTTCCCACCTGTAAGGATTTGAGGGTGAAGGTGTTGAACCCACCAGCTGATGCAGCATGAAGTGATCTCCACTAATTGAATCTGTTTATAATCTGTTTATTCCATTTCATCTGAAGCCTACTCTTTTCTTATGACTTGCCCCAGCGTATTTGTGTGGAACACTGGTAAAAGGGTAAGCTGAAGAGTCGAAATCCTCACCAAAAATGGTCTTCAGTGGTGCATATTCCTGCTCTGTAGAATGAAAATCAGCTTGTGTGTGCACAGTACGTGCTGATGGAGGCTTCTGTGGAATATCACTTACAGCCGTGTTGTCTTTGTAGATGCCTTCTACGATGTGAGAACACTGGTGAGTGGAGGGGGAAGGGGACGACCTTCCACTTACCATATGGAAAACATCTGTAACAGGCAACATAGCTCTCTAAAGAAATGTGTTGTTCTTTCATAGTTTCTTCAAAGTATTATATAGACAAAAGGTATCAACTTGAATTTTTACCAGGGTTGACTGCCCAGCCTCTAGAGCCATTTACCGTAATACCAAAGTATTCTTTTAGACGAGACAGGCAGTAATGTTTTAGACTGTCTCACACAAAAAGAATGTAACATCAACTGGAAAAGTATAGAGTAGTCGAAGTGCTCCAAAAATAAAACAAAAGAAACAGTATCATGCCATTTTATTGTGCCCCTTAACTCTAGTCCTCTGAGAACAGCTCTGATTGATGTCAGTGATGCAACCTAAAAATTAATGTCAATTACCCAAAACAAAATGCACATAAGCAACGTTAAGAGTCTGATTTCAGTCCACAAAAGCCAGGAAATTGAGAGCTACTGGAGAGCTGAAAACCTGGATTTGACATTCTCGTCTGACCAACAGCCGTTCTGCTGGGGGGAGGATGAGAAACAAAGAAAAAGGGAGTTACACCATTACAATAAATAATGTGACTGAGACAACACCCTCTCTCTTTGCCGAAGTCTGGATCCACTGGGTCCCATTAGCTTTAAGTCCAGGAACTGCAATGTGTTCTGGGTTTGGGGCTCCGTATGACCCTACTACCTTTCTGGGATTTTTTTAACATAAACTCTTTTATTGCTTTAGTAACAATAACATTTAATGAGACCTAGCTAACTCTTCATTTACAGTAATTATTTACTGTTCTTGTATTTCCAGCCATCGGAAGTGGGGGTGTTGCTGTCAGCATGATTAGCGCATGTTATGTGTTTGATGCAATAATTGTGCATCCGAACGGGATCGACTCGGCACTCTTTGATAAATGAACACGCAGTAATCGAGCTGTTCTGGTGTCAGCATGCACACAAATCAAAATGTTCTTACATCAAAGGAATACTTATGAAAAAACTTTCATACAGGATTTAAATATTCCTCAACGTTATTAAAAAAATATGGGCTGCGATATCATGAAAAGCTCTTGATGGAGTTACACGCGGGTAATCCATCTCCCGATTCATAAGCCTATCTTTAATGACTGAATAATGGCAATCAGCCAGAAGAATCTCCTGGCCTGGATAGTTTGTTTTCAGACAAGTATCAGTTTTATAGATGTGCATATAAATGTACGTCTTCTGTAAAACTGGATACAAAAGAAAAAGACAAGACGTGGTACAGTTTGATGTGATGGGTCAGGCCACTGGGATATTGTTAATGGCATTGGTATGTCCTAGAATTTCAGGATAAGTTTCCTTTAAGTGAAGTGTGCCATAGCAAGGAACGTGTATAAATGGGTTTAGGGAGAGGGAGTATGGTATGAAAGTTCAGAGTCCTCCTTGTTACTGAATTTCCTTTGCAAAGTTAATATTATTGACCCCTCCACAGACCGATCAATCAGAACTGACCAAAAGGTCATTTATAGGAAGCACTTTTGGAATTCTACTATACTCGGCAACCACCCAGTGTCTCCGGGATGGGACATTTTGCCAAGATGTTAGGCAGGTAAGAAATGGACGGACAGAAAAACTTCTGGGAAGGTTATAGATGACTTGACCACACGTTAGGGAGACTAGAAGTTCATCTTGCCTTGTGAACCAGCTTTTCCAACATATGAGTATGGGTATATGTCATTTAAAAAGTACAGTTTAAAAAAAAGCCTGGCCTTTCCCATTCCTTGGGATCTTTAAAGTCCCTTCCAACCCAAACCATTCTGTGATTCTGTGATCCCAAGTTTCTTGGTACATCCGTGCAGCTCATGGCTTGCCAGAAGCTCTCTGAAGGTGCGACAAGGGCTCTTTTCTGTACAGGCTGCCTTAAGCAGGAGCCTTCAGGCTCTGATGAGTCTTCACATGCTGGCCAATGTGCCATTGGCAGTTACTGCTCATTAGACCCCCGTCTAAACACATGAAGTAGTCTGCCTGTCCTGCAGGTAGTCACTGTTAAGAACTGCTGGAGAGACCTCCAAGACTGCTCATGTCTGGGGCATGGCTTGGAGACCAGTCCCTGAAGCTTGGAAAGCACTGGGGCTGCTGCGTGGGTGATGATTAGGAGGAAACTGCCCTCTTCACATGTCCCCACTTGCTCGTTAACACATGAAGCCACCCACAGGCAAGCTCTTAATCTGCTCGGCATGTTTCAGAATTGAGACCCTAATTGCAGGCTGTCAGGAGATTGAGTCAGCAGGGCCACTGTCACACAGTCAGGAGACCTGATGTTGTTCACAGATGACCAGATCATTCCTGTTATCAATTTTACCTTCTCTTCTTTGCTGTACATATACTGAAAATACCTGTTCTTCATACTATGTTCTTTTCCACATCCTCATTCTTAGATCTGGCTTGAATGGGATAAATGTGTCATTACTTTGATATGGCTGGCCAATACTAAAATGGGCTGTTATTTAAGGGAGGAGCATCTTCCTGTGATTATCACCAATTACAAGTAAAGCATTAACTGTTCAAAGGGATTAACTGCTCTGCTTCATATTTTTTACAGGCACATTGCCTTCTTTGCACAAGGGCTAGGACATCTTGCATATAATTAAAGAATAAGTTTTAATTACCTAAATTATAAATGCTTCCTGTCATCAAAAAACAAATAACTGTGACAGTATATGCTTGGATTAAAGAATAACTTAGTGATGGACCTTTGTTTGGAAGGATAAAGCCATTTGGCTTCCATACTTCATGGACCATTTTTTAAGTTTGGATTTGATCCTGGACTTCAAAAGTTCAGGAGGGACCAGAAAACACATTTTCATTCAGGGCTATTTCTAATATCAATGTCATAAAACCTGCTAGTGTATAAGAATTTATTCTGCTGCTAAAGTATTGTTTTAACTGGTTAAACTGCCTCAGCACTTGGATTTTTTCTCCAGCGTGTTGCAAAAATACGCATGAAAGATCGATTGGATGCCATTCTGCAGCCTAATCCTTGGTAATTTATTCAGTTTTACCTGAGAGAAAGGTCCAAATATATGTTCTTCTGGTTTTAATCAGTCCAACTACAATTGATTCAAATTCTGCCTGAAAAAGGAGTGAGTAAAAGCTGAGTGAGAGCCTCAAGATTTGGCTCTTATTCATTAACCTCAGGGCAGACTTCATTTTGTATGATTTTTAAGCTATTAAAATGTTGGTTGGCTTCCATTTGAGCTCAAATTCCTAATATCACCAAATAATTATGTGTAGATGATGAAATGAAAAAACAGGCATGTAGTCTCCAAACGTGCATTTCAGTCTGGGTGGCTGAAATGGCTCATAACATTCAATGCATGAAAATGGGGTGGATTGAATAAATTAGCAGAATCACAAAAGGAAACCACTATAGGAAATAGTTTTACACGTGTAATCACTGAAATACTCTAGTGAATGTGTCAATCTGTACTAAATAAATATATTTGTTTATAGACATGCTCTGTATTAGCTTCCACTCTTTCACAGCACTTTGCCAAACAAAATCCCACTAGAAGTAGGATGTTCGCACCCGAGTAGGAGTTTCTTGGATAAATATTTTTTCTATATTGAGACCAAAACCACTTCTACAAATTTCAGACTTTGATTGAAATAGTATATTTCTTTTGCCTTTTTTTTTTCTCTTTTCCTCTTTTTTTTCTATTTTTTTCTTCCCATCTCCTCCACTGGCAGCCACTGATGCATTACCTCAATTCCTCTTACCTCCCACCGCTCCGGTGAGCGGGCGCCCCGCAGCAGACAGAGTGCATCAGTCAGTAAGGAGCACGGCTAGAAGTGGCCGCAGCCGAATGCTGCCACCAGCAAAGGGCCTTGGAGCCTGAGAAAACTGTTTACAGACTGACTCTCTGCCCTGCACTGCTGCTTGGGTTCTATTTCCCCGGTGGAAAGCTAAGGGAGAATAGAGATGCTATGTCCTCTGCAGAGAGTATTCACGGGATGTTTTCAGGGGGTGGGGGAGGAGAAGTGTGTTGTAAAATGTCATTAGATGATACTTTTCATTGCCATTTCAAAAGCTTCAAGGAAAGAATGTAGGTGACTGTCTTCTTTTGCCCAAATAATTTAATTTGTTTCAAAGCAATGCCCACTCCTCCTATCCAATAACTGCCTATTTTAGTATCCATTTCTGTACATCTGGTATTTTAGCCATTACAATGGAGGGTATAGTGTAATGAAAATAATAATTATGAAAGAGCATGCAGTGTTTTCAAAATGCCATGTAGTAGCTCTGTGATCAAGCAATCCTCAAGAAAGGTTTTCAGTGAGTGATAGTATTTCTGCTTCAAAAGCAGGGGAAATTGAAACACAGAGACATTAAGTGGTTTGTCTGAGGCCACACAGCAAGTAAGTGTCAGAGCTGGGAGCAGAGCCCAGCCCTGGCTCCTGCCCTTGTACTCAGACGACTGCACCACACCATATTGTTTCCAAATAAATTTGGTAAAAATCATATGCTGAGCTCGTGAGCATAGTAATATGGAGGGGGAATTTAACAACTTCTGTCACTTCCTGAAGAGAAAAACAAAATTAGCCTCTACAGAAGTAGAAGCAAACCTTAAAAAGTCAAGTAAAGCCATCCTTGGAGAGAGGAAGCCATCCAGGTTATTTCATGCTGAATTACTCTCAGGTTGAAGGAGTTTTCATTAATAACAGCGTATTTTCACATGGGAGTGCTGTGACTGTGCAGTGCCCTGGGTCATAAACCAGAGGTTTCAGCATCTGACCAGACCTAAGTCTTTTCTTTGTATGTCTGAAGGCTTTAACTTCATTCTCAGACGCATTAAAGCTGCCCGCACACATTACTGCTGCCGTACGGCTCAAGCAGCGAGTTGAGACACATCACAAGAGGAGGTGTTGCCCTCCCAGCCACTCGGAGTGTTTTGACCACATTGATGTGGGGCGGTAAAGTCATTAGTGAACGGATCACCATGCTCTTGAGGAGACCCAGGATACTGAGGAACCGCTGCATTTCCATTGCGGTGGGGGCACTAAGCTTTCCCACTCATGCTGGGGTCCAACCGGTCGTGTCCATCAAGGTCCAGTGCCTCATGGGTACCTGCTGCCTGCTTTGCCAGTAACATGTCGTGGGCACAGTTATGGGCCATTAGACCCATGGCAGGAATATCGTTCTGGATTTTGGCTTGCTCTGTCAGAGAAGCAGCCTGCTCCCTTGGCCCAGGGAAGGGTGGTGACGGAGCCCGGTTACAGGTTTTGCAGCCTGGGCTAAGGAATTCCTTTTCTCTGACAATTAAAAAGGGTTTCTTGTTCTCAGACAAATAAAGCCTATTAAAACTGGTGGCATTGATGGGAAGGACTTTGCAAAAATATGTTTTGCAAAGCTGGCTGCCAAGTATTGTTTTATGGTTCAATTTTTTCCTTCTTTCTCCACTGTTTACAGTAACCTCTGAGAAACTTAAAATGATTTCTCTCTCCCTACCAATTTTGTTCTTTTTTTCTTTTGGCAGACGTTGGTACCCCACTCCCACACCCCAGTTCTTGCTGCAACAGAAGCCATGATCCTTTTGCCTTGTTTTTCTTTCTTGTAATACCAGCCCAGCCCTGAGAACAGCATTTGCTAGTTAGCTGCAGCATCACAAATTTGGCCAAACGAGCTGAAGGACAGCAGTACAAGCCCTACATATTGTTCTCCTTCCTCTGGTGGTATTGCATGAGGTGTCTGAGAAATACATTTGGTCTTTGTTTTACAGAGATCCTACATTTCCATGAGCCTTGGGAATGTCATTATTCCCAGTAGCAGAAATCAACAATAAAGAAGTTGGGTAGTTGAGATCTAGATTATGTTCTTTAACAGACTTGGATGATTTGTCCTGGATATATCCTCTTGCTGGACAAAACAACACAGTTTTATGTGATTATTGAAATAGTTTACGCTTTTGGCAGATAGAAGGTAAACCAAAGCCCAGAACTGACTTGGCTGGAAAGCATTTCGTTACGGGCTGTTGAAGGGTGGTTTACTGAAGCAGTGCCGTTTTCAGTGCGTGATGTTAGTGGTCGCCTGCGTAAAGCGTCCTAGTGATCCGGGGCCCCTTCCTGGAGGGCAGTAACTCACGGCATGGAAGCTGCTGCTGTCTCACCAGGTGGTTGAAGACTCAGGGAACAGACCTGAGCAATGAAGTTGCTTTGTTGGTGTCTTTTTACACCCAACTGCAGTTTCTCGGGCGCTAGCTTAAGAACAAATGCGGTTGTGCTTCCAGAGGGATCATTATTGTGTGGATAAATGGATGCTGTAGCTTTCAGCACATCGGTCTGGCCCCATCATAAACGAAATCTGTGAGATTTCATGAATCAACAGGGCGTATCATCCGGAGCATCGTACAAGTTTGTAATTCACTAAACCTGGGTGCTCATACATAGATATTTGGGATTTGTCATTCAATATTGACCATGTACTGAACATTATATAAGTAAAGCATTCCCTCAGCCTCTGCGTAGTATCAGACATCTGTGCTTTGCCTACTGATTAAAGATGGGTTCATAGAATTAGAGTGTTCAATGCCATTGTTCTAAATTGCAGAAAGAATTACCCATTATATTTCCTTTGTAACGTGTATGCACTTTTAATGAAGAGAGTTTATAGCCACACACATTTATTTAAACTTAAAGAGAAGCATCTAATTCTCAACAGCATATGGATTTTCTTTTTTAAACAAAGTTGCTTATACTTTGCCTCCGAAACTAATTATTATTTTAATCTCTAAAAAAGCTGACACTTCTTTGCATGTGGTTTGTCTATGCAGGCTGGGAAAAATTAGAGAAGTAACCTTTTAATCACAGGGGTTTTAATGTAGAAGTTTTTATGTACAAAGAGCTATGAATCTGTCCAGGATGACTTGTTTGATATTGTGGCAGGCTAATGAAATTTCAAAGTTAACATTCCCCAAATAAAATGGAAAGAAGACACAAGGAGAAAAGGAGCAGATTTAAAATTAGAGAATCTTTGTGTTTTATGGGTTCCAGGTTATTTGGAATGGAATGAAAGTTAATGCTACATCCTTTTTTCCATCCTGCCAGCCAGTGTCTGATCCAAGAATGTCTCTTATTTAAAGGGCAGGGCTCCCTCCACTGTTCTTAAATAAAGGCTTTCACTGTCTGAGATCCAATCCTCCCTGATTTTCACAGTAACATTGTAAGACTGCACGAAGAGAATTATTTAATGAAAAGAAGTTTTGCATATGATTACCCAATCATAAGCCTGTTCAAGTCATATGGTTTGATTTACATTTATGCAAATATCAGAGAATAGAGTAAAATTACCAAAGGAGGAAAGGACCGTGGCATGTCACAAACAAGATGTGCCTATTTGTATTTATGTTTGCTTAATGAAGTTCAGCCAGGACTTGCTCTTTGATTTTGATGTCTCTGTCTGCCATTCCACTTTATGCATTGTAATTAAACCACTTGCCCACACACATACAAGAGGACACCAGGAAAGGGAGAGTTCAAGTTTTAAACAGGCTGTTCTCTAGCTTGCTTATACAGGACCTATAATTCAGAATTTAGCATCTTTAAGTGATACAACAGACCTGTGGTATGACATTGTGCCTTAGCTTTAACGTGAGCAGAACCG
The DNA here is from genome assembly GCF_000690775.1 of Eurypyga helias. Taxonomy (NCBI): domain Eukaryota; kingdom Metazoa; phylum Chordata; class Aves; order Eurypygiformes; family Eurypygidae; genus Eurypyga; species Eurypyga helias. The sequence goes on from NW_010262787.1 coordinate 25,085, forward strand.
CAGACTTAAACCAGTGGAGGATTTGGCCCAATAAACTTTAGTGTCTAGGATACCCACCAGGGATGTTTTACCCTGACTTTCCAAATTTTATCCCAAATAAGAATTAAGCATCAGCCCACTCAAAAATCACAGCTGTTTCTTTCTCTTGCCAAAATTATTCTTTGTCATCATGCTACAGCTGTGAAATTGTGCACTAGTGTAAATTGTTAACTGGAAACCATTTCTAGCTAAGGTGCCTGTTCAGAAGTCTTTGTTTTCTAATCTGATACGTTACCTGATTGAAGAATACTCACATCTTCAGGTTTGGCTGGACCTTGTTTCTGGAAACCACAGCTTCAGTGTATCTTGAGTTGTTAAACATGTGATTATCTGCCCCTAAATTAGTCCTGTGAACTCTTCAGTAAACGGATTCATTTCATGTGACCTACTGTGGGGACAGGAGTTTTGCTGCCCACTTCATGGAGAGGTTCTTTGTGGTCCTTCATAACATATTACCATGGGCTACTGCTACAGGAGAGACATGGGACCAAAAAAATGAGTAGAAAACAGTTGATTTTTCATGGAATTTGAGGATTTACTTGACCTTTTGTTCCAGGTTGCCTTTTTAAGCTGTTAGATTTTTATTCTTTCACCAAACTGAGGGCAAAGCATGACCTTGCTTTGAAGTGACTGACAGCAGTGAACACTGTTCATCTTTTCTGCTTCATCGTACCTCCTGACTGTTGTGACAAAAACTACCTCCACATCGAATAGTGATAGCATTCCCAGATCTTTATATCAGAATCCAATGTGCTTTGATAACATAAAAGTGCAGCGTTTTCAGGGTAGGGTTCCTGTACTATAGGCACACAGAGGATGCTTGAGATGCTATGAGAAGGTTCTTCTTCACATTGTGCCTAGATGGGCTTGGATTAGGACTGGGAGGTAGAGGACTAAGCAGCAAAATCATCATGTCTCTCCCCTAAATGGGAATAAGTGGCGAGAGTGGACTAGGCTCATCAGCCACATGGTATGAACGTCATGTTTCTGCTTTCTCTTTGGTTCAGGTTGCTTAGCCTCAGGTTCTGGATAACAGCAATCTACCCTTTCACCTTTAATAAGGTCAGAAAAGGGGATGCAAAAATCTTGTCATATGACAGCAAGGAGCAAGGAAATTTTTGGTGAGAGCTAGGTTGGCCAAATAATGTTATATCAAGTTTTCAGAGCATGGAATCCATTCTGGGAAGATTACTGGGTAATTTGTGCCCATAGATTTCCCATGTCTGAAATGTGGCCCCTTGACCATCCATGAACATAGCAGACACGGTAAGAGGCTGGTGGACCTTCAACCATGGTGAGAGGTCAGCCCACACAGGAAAAAATCAAAGCATGGGCTGATAGACAGTAAATATTGAGAGAAAGCACACAAAAAATTTGAATTCAGTAGACACTTTTCCAAAAGGGGATCCAGGAGGGACCATGGGCTTATGTTATGTCCCAACATTGGGCTATAACAAGACATATCCAGCAAAATAGACACAGCCATGGTGTGCCATTTTAATCCCACATCAAAAGCCTGCATCATCCTCCAGCTGTAATTCTGAGCCAAATAATCATATTAAAAAAAAAAAAAAAAAAGATACTGCCGAAGTGGCATAAAGCACTCAAAAGTGTCATCCAAACCCTTTACATTATATCAAACCACATTAAATGACTGCCACATACATACACATTCTCTTGCAAAGGCACATAGACATGCAGATCTTATAGAAAACATCTTGCTGTTTCTCTTCACAATTCTTGGCATGTAAAGATACGTCTTTTAGGATCACAAATTCACATATATATATCTTAAGGATATAGGGTTTAACTCACAACTGTGGGGTGACTGTGAAATAGTTTTGCAATGCATAAAAGCATTTTGGAGCTTAACCTTTATTATCTAGTAATGTATCAAAATAAGAACAAAGTGTTATCTTGTTATGGAATGGGATGAATCAAACTCCCTCCTCTGAAATACTGATTTTCCAAGCAGTTACCTTTAAGCTGAGGTTGAAGGTAAAGACCGTTTCTGGGTAAAATGCTTCAATTTATGGCAAAAATCCATAATAAAATATGCATATCTCAGAATCACTTTCTCTGGTTTGGGAAGGAAGAATGTGTTGTTTTCATTATTGCTGAACTTCAAAATGGCTTAAGGAATTTTGTTGGTCCTTTCCAAAGAAATTGAACTACAGGCAGAGATTAAAGCAGAGGAAATTTCAGCCCAAGGGCAAATGTTTCAGAAAGTTTAAACTATGTGAAAGAGGGAGTTGAGTAGGAAATAGTTTTCGATCCTAACTATAGCCACACTAGTTATAATATATTGCTAAATATAGACTGGTAGGTGTGTCCAGCTTTCTGAAGGTGTTATCCTCCCTCCTCTGAAACTTCCTTCTAAAATGACCTTTTCAGGGATATAGCTAACCGTATGATATTGCCCATGTTGGAAAATGTTAAACTTCATTATTTCCCAGGTGAGCCCAGCCAAGCCCAACTTTGCTTTGCAACCAAAATTCCTTTCGCAAAAGTTTTCATCTTTCATGTGGATCCAACTTCATACTCAGATTCATTTATCTTCAAGCAATCAGCACAATAGCCCTGCATATTTTGTTTATGTGCTAAAGGTTGTCACTTGGGTTATAAAGCTCTGTAAAAATATCGGGGTCAAGGAGCTAAAAACATTACTTTTGTATCAGCTTCCAAATGCCAGCTATAATGGTTTGGGCAAGCTGCAGATCCAAACTCCCTTGGACTTGCTGCTTGTGGTTGTGGGAATATATTGGATCCTTTCAAAATTATTGGCTAGTCTGTTTTGGTGCATTTCATGTTTGGGTATAGAGACTTCGGATTATTTTTTGTTGTTGTTTGTGGTGATACTGTCATGTCTGATGACTGGCTGTATATCCCAGAGTTAATATACTGCTCGTTGACTTTAATGCCATATGCTGCTAGATCTCTGATTGGAGTATGGTGTTAATGTAAAGGATGCTCTAATGAACATCTTGTACATATTTCCTTTTGCCTATTCAGTATCTGTAAATGTCTCTCTGAATATATGCTCTCTGTTTTTGAAACGATTTCTTACAGTTCGGTATAAATACTATTTATATACAAAGTTGTTTGAGGTTATCCTTTCTTCTTAATGATACTCTGCTAATTCTGGTTTAAGAGAGGAGAAATTGATCTCACTGAAATTAATTAGGAAATTGGTAGAGCCCCTGAAAATGGTAGTTATATATGGGACTTGCTAAATGCTCGAATTTCAGAGGCACAAAATAAATCTGACAAAGCACTAACTGTAACGAAGTGGATGAGTATTTTCAATTTCAGAGCTGAATGACTGCTGAAGGTGAACCAAATAAAGCAAAAGTATTTAAACTACTTTCCTTTTTGAAGCTATCATTAATATCACACAAAAAAGCAATACATTTTTAAACAGAGAATATCCCCTTAAAATATAGGGTTTCCAGTGTGCCTGGGGTAAAAAGGCATAGTTTCCTATATTGATTCAGAAAGAGATGGTAAAAATGCATTAAAGTTATTTTAGTGAGGCAGTGTCACAGGATCTTTTCAAATTCTTTTCTCAAATGCTATTTAACTCTTGTGCTTCTTTACCATTGGAAACACTTGATCCCAGGTTACAATATATGGGATATCAAGTTAGTTTGTAGTGACCAGAGGGTCATTAAGATTCATCTGGGTTTGGAGGGTGGAGATTATACCAGTGTCTATTTACATAGTATTAGACTCAAACTATAAATTAGGTTTTGAAAACTGTAAATATTCATTAATTTGTAGTCTATTAAGGTAGGTTAGAAATGATTTTTGAAAATAGTGAATAGACAACAGATGCTTGCGGAGGACAGATTCAGCATAATAGTGTGTTTTTGGCCTCATCTATTTTGCAGGCAATTAAGAAAATAGGATGCTACGTTTTTGCATATCTCTCGCTCTCCTGAAATAGAGTCGCTAACCACTTGTTAACCACACTGATTTTTTTAATAGACAAAGCGGTTGCCTAGAGCTTCCCCACCAGAAATGTTCAGATTAAGCACACTATTAGATTGCAGCCAGAACAGTCGGCACAACAGGAAGAAAGCCTTGCCTTTCTCTCTGCCTTCTCCCCTTGTTTGAGTCGATGCGGTAATTCATTACAGATTTTCTCTTTCTTTGACAGAGTGCCTACCGCAGAAACGGGATGACTTTTCTCGCCTGCTAATATGGATGTGGCTGCAGCAACAGGAAAGACAGTGTTATATTAAGGTGATTTTCTTTTCCCCTCCATGGAAGGAAAAAAAATACATGCTCCAATGTCTCCGTGTAGCAGTGAGTGGGCTGGTTTGTTGTGACTATCTGCTGGCCGACTCTGTCTCTTTTTCCAGCCCCCTCAATCGTTATTCTTGTTTACTAGCTGGAACATTTAGCTAATTAATGGCAGGATGTTTGGGATAGGGTGTAGGTGGACAAGAATGCAGATCAGACAATGTTGAAGTTTGCAGGGGACTTGCTGCTGTCAGCCTCTTTCTGAAATGCCATGTCATTTTTATTTAAGTGTTTGGAAGCCTGTAATTTCTCCTAGGGATGTTGTTTTGTAAAGCAGGATGGGGCAGAAAGAGGCCAGAGATAGGCTGAGTTATGTAGGTTATCTAAAGATTATATAGGTTTTCCATGTGATTTTTACAGAAGGAACTGTTTTCCACTGATTTCGCTCAACTACTTTTTAAGTGTTAGACACAGTAACCAAGTTTAATCCAGTAAGGGGCTTTTTGATGAGAGCAATAGCATGTTCCGATGCAAAGTTATTCAGAAAAAAAGTCCAATTAAACTGGACTTCCCCAGTTAGAGACCTGTCTTTTTGCAGAACCAAGGTAGCCTAAAGTGGTCAGTTCCATATTCTCAATATTGCCATCTCTATTTTTTTTTCTCTTCCTCTCCTGGGGCTTGAGCCATCGCTCTCTGAAATCAAGCAAAGCCTTTGCTTTCCAGGCCACTGGATTGGGCCCTAATTCAGAAAAATATATCCTAAAGTATTTAAATAACTGTGTCTGTCTCTGGTTCTAGGCAAAGGCTTAACGTTATGTACTTGCTCAGCGTTTGCTGCAGGAAGCAGATGTTGTCTCTGCTGTTGACAAAGGCAGCTTTACTGTTGGATTTGGTTAGAGAAGAAATGGGTTCTTTTTTGCCCTTTTTAAAATATTTTAGCTCATGTTGTTTGTTTTCAGATTTATTTTTTAAATCTCAGTCCCTCCCTCCATGCTTCTTCCCGTCCCCTGCTCCTCCAGCCTTTGCTGGCCTCACAAACACATTCATTTCTTCCCATAAAAACTGTATAAATAGAGAGCTAACCACGATGATGCTTGACCAGAGAAAAGGGCCCGTCATCAGGATCTACAGGCATGTACTGCTTGTGTCCCTGTGGTACCCCGTGGGCCCAGGGGTCTGCTTCAGGCACTCTTAGCCCAGGCTTGAAGTCTGACTTAAACCTCAAATTAAGACAGAGCACTCAAGGGATCGAGAGGAGATCAGCAAAATATTACTTTTATACAGTGCAGCCGTCCTCCTCCTTTGTGCTTACTCTGTGAGGTCTTAATTTTTACTCCCGCTGTGTGCTCTTGTGGTCATTTGTAAGTGGTTTTGTTGCCCTGCTTTCCTGGATCTGCTTGCAAAACCTTCAAACACACACACATATATATATATTTTAAATAAACAGAAACATGCTGCTTCTCTTTGCAACCAAAATATTGTAAAAGTGAACTTTGTACATCAACTATTACTGCCTTTCATAAATTGCTTTTTTCCTTTACCTGCTTATGCTTCTGTTTTCTGGAATTAATCTGTGTGTAAAGGACTAGAAGTGATGTGTACAGTGCACTGTATTAACCAGGGGGGGTGTGAGGGAAGTTTTCTGATGTTCCATCTGCCCGTCTTGAAATATATGATTAAACTTTTCTTTTTATCATCGCTCTTATTTTTTTTGGCGTCCTTAATCATGGAAAATTATACGCTTGCTGTAAACATCCAGACTTTTTAAAAGGACACCAGCATTTATTGTATTTGGTTTCGATCTGCAGGGATATAGACAGAAGAAACAGTTTCAGGGACTGGGTACTGGAATCAAAATTCCTTCCGTAGCTGTATCTCTCCCAGATTTTGCATTTTAAAATATGCCTAAGCAGGAAAAATACTGGCACTTATTTTTTTACTGGTCTACTTAAAGTCCCAGAGAATGAAGACTCAACATACATTTCTCTCAGAAATATGACAGATCATGTTTTTGTTGGTCTGCTGTATGTTTGTCTATCTTGAACAGGCTGACAGGCAATTATTTATAAAATCTGGGTTTGCCCAGCAAACCCATATAATAACCTTTCACTTCTCTACACAAGTCAGTGTGCTGAATTTAGAGTAAAACAAGGTAGGTTATGTCTCCCTATCTTGGACTAACCAAGTTTATTCTTATTTTGAGAAGCGATCACTTATTTCTCATCTTCAGATTTTTCTTTAACTCTATTTTAAAGACAAAACCGACGCCACTAAGACTTGTGGTACGTAGGGAGCGGGTCTTAGCACCACTTTGTGGGCTACAGAAGCAGAGGTGTGTGTTTAAGCTGGTGCTACACATTCTGTCTTGAACATTTTTCTTTATTATATGTACAAAAATCACTTTGAGGTTCAATTAATACAATTAGCTTTTTGCTTGTGTAACAACGTGCAAATCAGTTTGATGTTTAGCAAGGATTTAGAGTAACTAAGTGAGGTTGTGCTGATTATTTAACATGTTAACAGTTTTACCTGAAGAAGGGAAACAACCGATTTCAGTGGGAATAAGACTGCTTAACTTTTCAACCGATTTCAGTGGGAATAAGACTGCTTAACTTTTCAAGGGGTACAAGATTTTCTCCCAGTTCAATGTCTGCCTTGCTCTGTGGTTATATTACCCTTTTTTTTGGTTTTGTTTCTTAGTCCAGCCATCCACAAAACAAGGATAATAATTCAGTTGGAAAATTGTCAGAGGTGAGGGAAGCACAACACATTTCTAATTGGGCTTCATCTCATTTCCTGGCCTGTCCTTCCTCAGGCTTTCTCCCGTAAAAATAAAGCCCTTTAAAGGCTCTTCCCTTCATCTGGAATTGGGAGACGCTGACAGTGCTCTGTATTTCTCCAGAGACACTCAGGACCTTGCAGAATTTGCCCCCCCTGGGTTTTCAGAGTACACTTCTCTTTGTCAAGTGAATCACTGTGGGGGGGTGGGGTGGGGGGGTGGAAATAGTGCTTTCTGGCACTTCTTGAATTTAGATGAACCTTAGCGTTGCATTAACGTTCTGCCATCAGCCATGTGTAGATCTCATAAAATGTTTTATAGCTTCCCATCCAGCCCATGCAGAATGTTTCATAGTACATAAACACTTCTACTGATAATTTAAGAATAAATAGATAGTGACCTTAGTCACAAGACTAACCTCTCGTTGCAACTTACACGGTTACAGGTGAGGAGTTTTTTTTGCCTAAATGAATCATCTTGTCCAAGGTTAGGCTTTTTATACCTCTACTATATATCAGCGCTGAGCGGCGGTGCGGCTAGGGAAACGCGGTGGTGGCATGCATTAAATCCAGGGTTTTACCCGGAGGGCACAGAGCCAGCGCAAAGCAACGGAGCCATCCCTGAAGGAATTGAATGTAAATTTGATGGTTTAAATAAGGCCAGATGCCTTAAAAAATTATTTTGAAAGCTGTATCTTTAATGTAGCTCAACTTTTTTTTTCTTCTTTCCCCCTGCATAAGATAATGACGTTGCCTTTACAAAATAATAAGAAAAAATAGCTCTCATCTATTGCGGGGAGACAAAAATCAGATACTTTAGCTTCCATAAATCACTGAAATGCTGGCAACTGAAACAAACTTTTAGAAGGCAGATGACTGCAAATTTGAAGGAAACCTTCATATTTTACTGTTAAAAGTCTTTTAACTGTCTAGAGAGCACTCCGAGACACTACATTAATAGCCATTCTCAGTAATCAAGCTCAACTATACTTATATACTGTTTTTCCTAAACAAGATAGATTAGTAGTGGAAGAGAAGTGGAAAGATAAGTAAGGAAAATCAAGAACTAAAATTATAATAATACAGTTTCATTTTACATTTTATAGCTCTCTTCTACACTTGTAATTGATAATTCATCTTAATTCCTATCAGACAGAAATATTGGCATAGAGTCTTATGCCAATATCTGTGTGTTTCTGGACTAGTCTTCATCCAGATGCTTTGCATATTTTCTTACTGATTTTGTGAAGATGTGACCTGTCAATCTTTGGTACTTGTATGATTTTGGTTACTCTAAAACATGAGTGCCTCACAGTCTTCCATGTATTTATGCCTGCGGCACCACTTTGAAATAATAACGCGTTATCTCCATTTCTTCTGAGGGACAGAAAGGCTAAATGACTGGCCCCGTGTTGGGAAACCTGGAATAGTTCAGAAAACTTGGATTTCCCAAATCCATACCGGTGCTCTCAGCTTTAGGTAATTTTCCCACTGCAGTAAAATGATAGGTGTATCGGAAATCACACAACCCAGCCCTGCAGGTTGGGAGAAAAAGTGGCAAAAACATACCCAACTGAATCTACAAGAGGAATTTGGGGAGAAAGAATCCAATTACTCAATTTGGATCCAGTCCAGGACTCAGCATTTTAAAACATTCCAGCTGAAATGTGCCACAGCCCCTTAATGACCTCGTGCAGAAACATAGAAGTTATGTTTCCATCAAAACATGGATCGTGGGACACTTTCCCTCCTCCACAGTCTGCTGGATTTCTACATCAGGAATCACCACAAGGGACATACTCATTAAAAAACTCCTACTTTGGCAGTGCCAGAGTATTCTTACCTTGATCTCCTCCCAACCTTCCTTTGCACAGTGCATCAGAGCTGCAAGAAATAATGGGAGAAACACAATTAAGAAATGTAAATACCTTCTTTTAAATGGGGCAACAGCTGCAATGGGTGTTCACAAAGATAAAGTAAAATGTTAACTTTTAATAAATGAACTGGATCTGAATCTAATAAAGATCAGCTGAAGTGTGTTGGCTGATCTTCAGCCTGTAACTACACCTGGATGAAGAGAAGTTATAAGATACCTGAAGCCATAGCGGGATTCAGATAGTCAAGAGTCAATAAAGCAAGTTGGCTCAAACCAGTTCTGTTTAGCTCTCATTTCCATAAGCATTTAATTAATCTGCAAAATAAAAAAAACCCCAAACAAACGATTGCATTTCTTGTACTGACATGATTTCTTCAGATCTGCAAATGAAATGGCAGCAACTGCGTGTCAAGCCGAGGTGAAAACAAATGTGAAGCATTGCTGGAGAAGGAGAAGAAAGGCTTTTATAGGATCAAGGTTCCAGCAGAGCTTCTCCCCCTGAGCTCCCTTGCTCAGATCGCTGCGCATCAGTGCCGAAATCTGCTGCACATGGCACGAATTTTGTTCTACCTTCAAGTACATTATTTCAATAAATTTGACATGATCTGTCTAGTGCTCTGCATGTCACATTGCCCTTACTTGGCTATCAAAAGAATTTATATTCCTCTGGTTTGGGATGTGAGTAACATTTTGCTAGTCCTAGATTTTCACTGTTCAGCAGAATTTGGTGTAGACAGAACACAAAATAAATTGAAGTATTTATTAAAGGGTGCTTTTAGTACCTGGGCAAGGGTGTCTTTGAAAGTCAACTTCTCCATGGAAGGCGCTGCTCTTATTCATCTTCTCTGGGATGATGACAGAATTGTTACATGGCTTCTATAGGCCTTGAACGTGTACAAATAACAGCTGAGGTTGACCTTGAGGTCTCCCTCAAAACTCATGCATCCCACTTGTCTCCTCACTGTGGAAATTAGACACCATCCCAGGAGGAAAAACGTGACAGATTCTTCCACTGGAAGATCAAGAACTACAACACTGAATATTCCAAGGTAAGACAAAACAAAATAATCTTGGTCTGACTGGACTCGGCTAAATGTCACTGGGGATTTTTTTTTTTCCTGTTTTACAGTTACTTCATGGATATTTCCACACTTTGGTGATCAGAACTTTGTACTCGTGCTCGGCAGTGAAAGAGTTAAAAATAGTTATTTCTCGTATGCAGTCAGGCTTCAGAGTCGGCACAGTGGTAAACAGCTCTCTGTCTTTCTGCAGCTGTTGTTTTGGACTCGTGGGTTAAGAACCTTTCACATTTTAAGTGCAAATGTATTTTGGGGCAGAGTCCACGTCAGTATTCACGGTACCCAAGTAGGTGTAGCCAGCTGAGCTAGTCCACATTGTCCAGAAGAGAGATAGTGGGTGAATATTGTCCCTGCAACAAAATCACCCAAGAAATGGCCAAAGCTCCATCCACCCAGAGGTTAATGGAAGTAGTATGAAGGTTATTCCACCAGGACTCTGGAGTTTAAATATCTGTTTAGTCTCTGTGCTCCAAACCCCACTAAACCTCTTTGGACAGGTGTCTGTGAAGCCTTATGTCTGTCAATGGGGCGTATGCAGGAAATTTATGCAGCCTTGGGATCAAATGTACGCTACTGTCAAACTAAGTGAGAAGAAGGAAAGGCCTGGCTTTGGACTGTGGTAGGAGTTGTGGCCACGCTTGCCAGTTACAGACTTCTCCATGTTATGGTAGGGAAGATAAAATTTGGGATCAACAGCCAAACTTTTGAATTTTTGGCCAAAGCCCAAACGTTCCCAGTTTTTGCCACGGCTAGTTTTTATATGTGTTTTTATGGTGTTGCAGTTGGGCTTGTAGATGATGCTCGATTCGTTTTTATTTTGTTGAGGCTTGTTTTATTTGCACTTTGGTATGTATTTGTGGTGCACAGTGTGAAGGGATTTTGCATCTCAGTTGGTTTCTTTGGTGGTCCTAAAGGCAGGGCATAATTAATACAGCACTTAAAGAGACTGTTATTAAAACTTTATTCATAGGTGAGCAGGAGAAGCATAGAAAATCTATTTATTTATATGCATATATATTAAATAAATATGAATATATGTATATTTATATTTTTTCAAGAAGACTGAATACCAAAGACAGGTCTGCTTTTACAAACCCCAAAGCAAACTTGACCCTGTTTTGATACCTCCCTCTCTCTGCAATGCAAGTAGATTTATCCCTGTAATGACAAAGATTTGATTGCGACCCTTGGTTTCTATTACTCGTTATTACTCTTGTTACTTTGTTTTTTCTCTTGCATAAAATTTAATGTCACACTGTGGATTTTTAAGAGATCGTGAAGCCTTGTGAAGTTTTAGAAAAATCATCTTTGACCTCCTTTATAAAAAAGGCATTTTTTAAATCTGGAGGTGTGGGGGTTTCTTGGCTTTTTGGGTACTTTTTTTTGTTTAGTTATGTATTTTTAAATCTAAGAGAATATTATTTGAGAGGGAGAAATCTCAAAGGGCTGGGAATAAGCCCCCAGTTTATGCATTGAGGGCAACAGCAGGTATTTTGATAGCACTTGAATGTTGAAGGGTGTTGTCAGAGCTGGACACTGCAGAGGTACCTCATTGCGCCCTTCAGTTGCGTCTGAAATTTCCTTATATTTTGTAATACATGAGTTGTGCTCTTGGCTGCCATTTCCTTCCTTCAGACTCCCAAAGGTAAGTGGATTGTGCCCTCTGGGGGCTCTCTACTGCTTTGACTTAGATTTTAGGGTGCTGCATTTTTTTTTTTCTTCTTTCCTTCCTTTCTTTCTTTCTCTCTCTCTCTTGCATGTAAAATATCACATTGATATTTTCTCCCTCCTTATGTCTTATGAAGGAAGAAATTTATGGCCTTTTTACATCAGGAAGTCTAGCTTTTCCTGACATTTTATTGCTTTGAATATTTGAAACATTTCAATCCCAGACAATAAATATTACATGATTATTGTTTTCATATGGATAGGCTATTTCCCCCTGTTTTTCCTATCTAACTTTTTACTAGCAAGTGACACCCAAAAATTTATGGATACTAAAAACATTACGATTAAACTTTGCTGGGAAGGTCAGAGATAGTCCCTCAATTTGCATGCAGTATCTGGGGGGAAAAATGCTGAAATCATCTTGTCTGGTTTTGGATTCTGTAGTGATACAACCTTACCTCAGAAAGGAAGGTATCAAGTGATTTTTTCTGTAAAAAGAATCCTCATATTATAGGTCAAACCTTATTTGCACTGAATTAAATGATAGCTCTTGAGGCTTAGGTGGGAAGAGCAGTGAACCCCATCTGGGTATTTCCCAGCTCAGCAACTGGTAACCTGTAGGTGCAGAGCTGGGGAGTTTATTTGACGCTGGCGGGATGGGTCATACCCTTTCATAACACAACGTGTAGGTTTTCTGCTCACCCAGACCAGGATCTTGTTGCTCTTATGGTAGAAAGAATTCCTTGTCAAGAGGGAACTGTGAAATCCAATCTGTGGTTACATTTTTTAACGCTTTCTATCTGGCTCCTCGCTGTGTGTATGGAGCACCAGTTCTGCAGTACGAGCTATGGCAACCAAGTCTGTCTTGCAGTCCTGAGGTTGATTTGACAGCCAGCAGGTAATCAATACGTGAAGTCTCCGGTGAAGTATCTAAGCTTAGAGGAATATAAGTGGCACAGGTTCTGCTCAGAAGCACTAGATTTGTGTAATTTCTGCATAATTGCAGTGTTTCATGGATACCATGCAGGACCCTGCTGCCTGTGCTCCATTAACTGTCATGTTATCAATGGTTTCATATTGATCTTGATTGCAGAACTGGGTCCTAGAGGACACATAAATCCCAACCCTTTCTGTCAGTTCCAAATTGACTGTTTTACCAAATACAGTGAATGTCTATGTAACTATGAAGACATTAACGCTAATGTGTTTCAGGAGGAGGCAAGCTGTCCAGCTGGGGAGGGTGTAAATGTGAGTATGGGTCTTTGGAAAGTTATCTTCAGACATGTGTCAGAGCACTCTCAGGCTGCATAAAAATTTGGTATGAGGATAAGAAAACATACAAAACCTGTCAAAGTTTGCAACTGCAGCAGTACCTGTGACCTGGCCATGCTTTCTCTCCTTGTGCAGACAGAGGCAACCAGACTCTGCATCCATCCAGAAAGAAACACTAGTAAGTACTTGTTTAAAGTCTTTTTTAAGTGTTGTTGCGTCTTTACCCTCTCTTCTGTCTCATCCGCTTTTGGGAATGTTGAAAATAACATTCAGTTCTGTACTGCCTTTGTCTGTCCTTTTCCATGTGGTAAACATGGACTTTTCCCTCCCCGTTTCTTAGACTTTCAGCCAACTCAGCTTTTCCTGTTTACTTCCTCCTCAAAGTCGTCATTGGTGATGTCACTCCAAGTCTAGAAATAAGGTTTTTGCTGCCTTTCCTAGGCGTCTGCTGCTCCATTTGGTATCATCAGATTTGGCACATCTACCCATTCTTTTTTTTTTTTTTAAGGAAAGCAGATGCTTTTTCTCCCCCTTACCAGCTCATGCTAAAAGTCAAGACACAGAAACAGGTTTCTGGAGACCCAACTTCCCATCCAGACCTCTCAGTGCATCAATTAATTATAGTTGGATCATGGAAAGGAATTTATGGATCCAGTCCTTTTAAAATAATAATGATAATGAGAAGCCTGTAGGCCCCAAAATTTAAATTAAAAGATGATGGTGTGGAAACTGCAATAGTTCTGGGACTGAAAAACTGACCACCACAGCATTACAAAATCCGTTTTCTTCTTGCACAGACAGAGATGAAAGCAGAAGAGCAGCTGCTTCTTCAAGTTCTGTGTTAGTTTCTTCTGATTTGGTAACCCCAAATATTTTAGTGCCTCAGAAAGATACTGGGACTTGATAAAGGCACTTACTAGCTCAGAGTTCCCTCTGCAGTTTGAACACAATTCTTATGTTCTACACAATAGAAAGCAAACAAATTGGTCTTGTGTAAACCCTCCATGGTTATCAAAACAGGCTCTGATTTAATCTCTCCAAATCTGTGGTTTGTTGCTGAACAGTAAAGGTACCATACATAAGGTAATATTTGAGGTTTCTTGGCTGATATTATTTGTAAATCTACAACCACATCCCCATAAAAGCACCAAATTCATGACTGAAATCAGGATTTCAGGTTTTCATTCAAGAAAGGAAGAAAACAGCCCTCCTGTTTTCCAGAACACCTCTTGGAAATAGGACCTGCACTTAGCCAATTTACTGAGCTCTGCCTGATGCCATTGGCAGCTTGGAAGAATACCTCTGAGAGGAAGAAAATAATACGTTTTCCTCAATGACGTATTAGCATACACCTACGTCTCCTTGAACACTACTCAGAAGTGCCATTGCATTGCAGATGGAAGTGTTTGCTGTCTTGCCACCATCAGTGCATTTGCAAGGATCGGAAACACATGGTGCCCTTCAGGGGAGGGGCAGCATCTGACACCCATCCGGCACAGAGCTGGCTTGATGGTGTAATGAGAGCACACTCTTACGGGAAGACTGTAAATAGGAATGTTTTCCTGAACTGAAGTCTACACGATCAGGAAAGAAGAAAGAAAGAAAAAAGAAAAGCCCATGGATATCTAGGAAGGAAAATAAGTTAATTTGAAGGTAATCAGCTGCACTGTTGAAGAGTGATGATCTACAACTGTCAGTGAGTCTTGCTAGCTGGAGCTAATACCCTTACCCCTGGGTCCCTCACCATTTTATTGCTGCTCTGTAACAGGATGTGCAACTGCTATGCATTAATACGTTATTACAGGTTGGCTAGTGTAAACTCCAGGTGTTGAGAACATGATTTATTCTATTAGTATAAAAAGGTGTTTTCTATGGCCATATTAAAAATTATACTGACTGTTGGGCTTGCCACTGCACTGTGTGTGGCACATGCCAATTTAAACCTGTCATTTCCTCTAATTTAAGGATATGTCCTCAGAAGATCATTAATTTGGGGTGGAGTTGGGGATCATAGTGCAGCTGTGGCCTATTAACCCCCACCTGGCGTTTAATCCCTGCAAAGCACCTTCCCCAAAGATGTCTCCTACTGCCATGTAGTCACTAAAGCAGAGACCAACTAAATTACATTTTTGTGTGTATTTTATATTTAAATCTATTTTACATAGCATTTTTAATACTGTACCTTTTACACAGTTGCACATCAGACTGAGCACCAGGGGTTTCAGTCTCTGTGGCTTCTGTGTTGTGTTTGAAGGCAGTGGACTAGCTTCAGCCTGTCCCAAATGACTCCTGAAACACCAAGATCACCCATGCAATGCCCTTGCTGAGACACCCCAAACCATCTCCGTGGCTCCTCCCCTCCACATGTTTCTTTGGGGGATTTTACTTTCCCACTCTCAAATGCTGTTAGCTTTGCTGTGCTCTACACTCAGCCCCAGTAAGCCAAAGACTCCACTTTCTTTACTAATGCGGCCCAGAAAATGCCCAAATCATTCTTTCTGGTAAATTCACGTCAGCTCATCCGACAAATGTTGAAAGCGGAGGGGACGTGGCATCAGCCCCAGGGTGAGCTGCAATATCCGACACCGTGCTACTTGGTTTTCCAGCGCTTCATGCCTTGTGTCCACGCAGCTTCAACACAAGACCTTGCTCCAGAGCTGCTTTGAGATGACCTAGAGGAAAGCACAGAGAAAAGACTCAGGTCTGCACATCATCCAGCCTTGGTTTAACTGCTACTTTTTTCCCATCTGCCTTTCCAGTAGCATTGCACAACCACAGAAATCCTCGGTCTTGCCTGCCATAAAATCAGCTCGTATTTTTTAGGCATGGTGAGGGTTGATTAGCTCTGTATGCTGCACTGAGCTTCCAGCAGCCGATACCCAAGTGATCCAGAAGCACATCAAGCTTCAGGACATCATTCAAACGCACACAGAAAGCCTGTAGCGGAGTTGTCTATCTTAAGCAGGGTCCCTTATACCTGTTTTTCCTGGCAAAAGTTTATCCAGCCTGTGTGTAAAGACCCCCAAGGATGGAGATTTCACAGGCTCGCATCTACTGATGTTCTTGATCCTCATAAATTTTTTTCCTATCTGGTTTGAATTTTTCTTTGCAGCAGTGTAAAGACATTTCTTAGCCTACCAGTGAGGACAGATTGAACCAGCACGCTTTGTAACAGCCTTTTCTGTACTCAGAGGCAGTTATATCCCACCAAGACTCTCTCTTTTGGCTAATAAATGTAACTCAGTCAATCTGTCCTCCCAGGTTGTGTTTTCTGGATTCCTAGCAGCGCTTTCTTCTTTGACAATGAGCCATTGATAACTGCTCTCCGGGTGCATATATCTACAGCCTTGTCCCCACCCTCTAGCAGTTTTATCTAGACCCATGTTTCCCTCACCTGATTAGGAAAGTGAATATGAGACAGTGTCAGAAGCCTGCAAGCGCCAATGATGAATCTATTGCTTTTTCCTTCACCGTAAGGCTTGTTACCTGTCACAGAAATCCCACGACAAGGGTTCAAATGGCCACCTAAACTCACACTTTGCATACTCAAGAGCAGACAGAAGATTAGTTAAAAGCAGGGATTGTTCAACTTGTTGGTGAAACGGCTGCCACAAGGATTGAGGTGACGGAGTCCTGGTGAGGTCCACCCTGACCTGCAGCCAGTTGGGGATCACAAGCAAGAGTTGGACTGCATATCCAAAGTCCTGTGCTTTCTGCACGTAGTGGCTTCACTCCAGTACCAGTGGCCCTGTGACAGGTTGGTGAATGCTGACAGGCGGCAGTTGCGATGCCTGCTCTTCTAATTTACAGTGTGAATGACCTGTTGTCATCACTCTGATAATCAGGTATTTTCCCCTGACTTTGCTCAGCAGGTGAACTGAAATGAATATCCTTTACAGTAAAGTTAAATTCGTTTCTAGATTTCCAGATAAATTAATTTCTAAATCTAAATTCTGATTATCTAATGGCTTTTTTAATTTTATCTGGGTTTTCTGGCTTGGAGCATGCTGCTACTATATGCACAGAGGGAGCCGGAGTGCTCTCATCTGTGTGATCCTCCTACTGATCTGGATAAAAGACCTTCATCAGTTTAATTTTCCAGGTTTTAATTTCCTTCATCCTACTCCTCCCAGAGGCCACGAAATAAAGGGATCTGCATCCCTCAGGGCATGGATGGGAATTGGACTCATGACTCCTGGACTTCATTTCCAGTTCCCTCTCCAACTTCATCACCTCAGCAATCCTCAGTGACCCCATCCCGAAAAATAATCAGTTCATCCCCAGCTCTCAAGACAGCTTTCAGAAGAAGATGAAATCATCATCCTGATTTTATAGATGGCGAAACTGAGGCCCTTCAGAGGGAAACAACTACCATTAGCTTCCCGCAAGGCACCATGCCCTCGGCGTTGTGGCTTCGTGCTCAGGGGCTTGTCCACCGGACCAGACAAGTGCTGGAGTGGAAATAAATATTCCTCCTGATGACTGTGGTCTCTGTGGTCAGGGCTGAGGGTCGAAATGTTCGCACAAGGCCTGCACGCAGAAACCACAGAATCCCCCACAGCTCCACTGCACTTTATTAAAAGTCACTGCTTCTGTGAAAAATGGGTTTTATAAGAGTTAGGTGCCTTAATTATAAAGTCATGTGTGTTTGAATGACTTCTTCGCTGCTAACCGTTTGTGACAGCCTACAAATGTGAAAAGTATTACTGAGCCTATTTTTAACATGCCTATGGAGAGGCTGCAGTTGTGGAAAACCAAATCCTATAGGATCCTAATGAGAAAGGCCAGTGATTCTTCAAATATAGTTAGCGTTGTGTGAGTGTAGCAGTAATGGCGATGCTGTCCAAAAGATGGGAGACGTAGGAGTCTTGCAGTAGCTATTGCATGTTAAAGATGTAATAAGATAAAGTGACATACAGGGCTAAATTTTTCTCTTGGAATTTGCTGAACGGTCAGTGTATGGAGATTAAAAATAATTTCAGACAGCTGCTGGCCCATGTAAGCAGTGTGCAGGTTTTACATGTGTTTTCTGCAGAGCTCTAACTTCTCAAGAATGTATCCCATCCCTGTTCTGTACTAGACAAAATGACGTCTAATGGGTTACGCAACCGGCATGGGATCCAATCCTTTGTAGAACTCAGTCCTTAATACTGCTTCTCCAGGGGCTGTGGCAGACTCAAGTCCTGAAGCATCGTCCTTATCACTAATTCCTGGCTGTAGGCTCTGAAAGGGAAGAGGAAAACACAGAAGATCTCTCCGGCAGCCTTATTACCTGCATCCAGTAACAAGGGCTTCAGCCCTTCTTATAGCAGCTCTAGACGCTAGAGGAGAGCAGGCCAAAAGCAACATTAATATTAGAACAGTAAGTGTCAAACTTGGTTTGAAAGGAAATTAAAATGGTGAAAAGGAAATATTCCAAACAGGAGGAAGGAGAGAGGGAGAGAATGCTGTTCTGTTTCAGCTAAAAGATAAAGAGTAAGGTACAGAAGATGGATAAAAAAGGATGACATACATGTGGACAAAAGTTTTATTGTGGGTTAGGTTTAAGGTTGGTGGACACTACTACAGGAATTTCTTCTGATGAAACATAATTCCAGTTTTAGCTCTAACCCTATGATTCTTCCTCCATCCATGTCTTCTCATGGGATTATAGAAACCTTAATCTTCGTATAAGGTCTTCAAAGAGTGCTGCTGCTGTCTCATCCCTGAATAGATAATTTTAGTGTTAAGCAAGAGTATAGAATTTACACCTTATTTTTAGTTAACTACTTTTTATCCTCATTTATCCACCATTGAATTGTGTCAGTTCTGAGTGATGAGTTATTTCATCCTTCCCCAGTATCATAAATTTTTTACACATATAACCTGTAATTAAATTACTTCTTAACCATTTCTTAAATAAGTAAAAGACTATATTTCTCCAGTCCAAGAAAAGATTCTCCAGAATTATCTGTGAACTCTTCTAATTTCATCAGCACTTTTAAAAAGATGTAATCAGCAGAACTGGATGTAGCTTTCCATAAACACTCTTACCCATCCCATGGGTGATGGTAAAATCCCTTCCTTAGTGGTACCCAATGTTTGTAGATTCAAGGGGTTTTTTTTTTCAGTCTTGGCCATCACTTGGCCTTGAGAGTGTCTTTGGCTTTGTGGGTCGTTGTAAGCAACAGTGGGGGTCATCCTGGGAGGCCACCAGATGCAGTAGAGCCTCGTCAATGCCATTAACTTAGTCACCCAAACAGCATGGACATGCCTGAATTGCCTGTTAGAAATGGGCTCTGGGCCAGACCAGTTCCCAGATTATTTGTGGTGTATACCACACATGTTTCCATATATGTAGTTCATCCTTAGGTGTATATAGTCACATTTACGAAGACAGTATACCTGTGCCCAGAAGCAAGATGAAGAGGTAGGTATGCACATAGATATGAATATATTTATGCAACACTTGTGCACACACCATCATTCTCTTTTTTTAATAAATAGTAATAAAAAAATTAATGTCAATGTTAAAACAAGTTAACTGTCTTTTTTAAAAAATAGCAGATCTTAATTACAGCTGGCTTGACCAGGAGGAAATCTAGTATATCAGTCATTCAAATCCCCATGGTGTCCTGGTTAATCCTTTTAAAAAATAAAAGCCCTAAACCACAATATTGGCAATCCAAGGCTTCATCTGTTGACTTCCTTATAGATGCTTCAGCGGCTAAAATTTTTTTGGTGCAGAAGGCCAGCAAATACGTCTGCTTACCTTCTGCAGCTCAGGTGTAATGCTGAGATCCAGAGCTGGCATCCTGCAGAGTATGAGTTTTCCCTTGATCTTTGCTTAACAAGAGAGCTGAACTCTGGGCTAAGATCATTATTCCAAATGATTGGATAATGTCTTAAATAGAGATACCTTCAGATCATTTATTCCCCTACCTTCTGATTCATCCAGACACTAAAAGCAATTCTTTTGATCCAAAATGGATTGGCAGTGGGAGAGATATGAAGATGTGAACCAAAGAAAGGCAACATCCTGCTTCTTTTTTTTTTTTTTTTCCCCAGGAAGAAAAATAGATGGATTTTGGTTCCTGATGTATTACTTGGATGACCCTGCAATTGGACCTTTTCTACTACTTACAGATCAATTGATGTGAGGAATAGCAGTGCATTCATAGAGGTCTAAAGAAAGATATTCTTTGTGCAACATTTCTTCATCTCTCATTTTTTCAGTTGCAAGAAACTTTATAAAAGTTCCAGACTAAAAGCATGGTATTTAAAGATAAAGATTGAATCTGATGGTCATGAGATCCTTCACACCATAGTAGGAAAAATAAGCGGTTTGTTTTCAAGCCGTTTTCATTTCTTTAGTTGGGTACCATGAATGTGCATCTGAAAAGAATTTTTTCTCTTTGTGACGCAGTCCGAGGCTGAACTGCATCTTATTCCTTGAAATAGCCATTGGTACCAAGCTGTCAAGGCACTACCTGCAATCAGACAAAGAAAACTTAAAGGTTAGAACTTCTGACATATTAAATATTTGGTTAACTTCCAGTAGCACCCTCTGTCTTTCCTCTACATTTCTACATTGTATTCATGTATGTCTTTCACGATGTCAATGGAAGATTTATCCACTAGCCTCCAATAAGCTTCCGTGGCTCCAAGGCTAAAATTGCAAAGGAGCTTTACATTCCTCTTACAAGTCCACACATGTAGGCATGGCAAACATAGGCTTATCCAAGGATGTTTGTTAAAACAAAAAAATCAGTTAAAAATATGGGAACTTCTTAGAAAAGTCAAAATTGAAGTTATAAATAATGATGAATAATGGTATGGTAATAAACAGACTGTAAATATACGTTGGGAGATATAGAAGACTCGCACCGCAGCTATAAATCTAGGGAGGGCAAGTGGCCTAATGAGTGCAAATTAGTGCCTAATCTATCCTGCTTGCACTGCTTGTAGGGTTTGAACTTTCAATCCGGGATCATTGCTGGCATTTAAGCTAAAAGAGTAGTCTTGATGCTAGATCTTTCAGAGTCTGTGGACAAGCTGCTGAGGCACATTTGCATCTCTAGATAAACACGAGAGAGAGGAACTCATAGTCACACACAGGCAATTTAAGCAAAGAGTGGAAGATGAACAGGAGATAAATTGGTTGGTTTCAGGCACGGGTACCAGTGAGACAGGCACAGACTCACATTTCCTGACTTCTTGTGTTCAGTGCTATTGTGTCTTCAATAATGTAATACTTCCTGTGGGTCTTTCCAAAAATATTTCGTAAGCTTAGGGTGATATGCACCCTGCTGACGAATTCCCTAATGCTATGATCCCATGAGTGTTTGGAGTTTTAATGTTTCTCATCACTTTATCCGGATTAATTTCCTCAGATTTACATCCTACAGAATCAGATATTGTTGGTTTATTCCTCATTACAGCTATGATGGCTACACATTTGTACCTACCTAATAAAATATCAGAGGAGTTTATTTTATTAGCTTTAGCAAATGGTTGTATACTGATCCCCAAGTAACATGATATTACTACCAATGCAGAAGGTTTTGTGCTGAGTGAGTTCACATACACCTGTGTTTTCCCAAGAAATCTTGGATGGTTTTGTTGTCCCGCATGGCTCAAGTTTGGTCATACCATGAGCTTTCTAATTTTTGGCTACTTTCTGGTTCTCACTCAAGCCAAATGAGGCTATAGGTGAACTTTTAGTGTGGAGTTCATCCCACCCAGCATTCACACATCAGCTCCTTGTCTTTCCTTCCTGCCAGTGGGGAGAAATAGGTGCTTTTAGAGAGGGCTCAATCTGACCAATTTAATTGTCTGCTTTAATATGAGATGAATTACACCCCAAAGATGCCTGTTTCTTTGAAATAAGTAGGAAAGGAGAGTAAATGTAGTTGTCAATGTTGCAGCTGTTTGCATTTGATGAGATGAATGCTGCCCTTCCAGACATATTTAAACATATTTATGATGGGATGCGTCTGACAGATGATGAATATCTGTGTATAATCTGGATGTCTAGAATGTCTTCATAGTCAGAGCAAATAGAATCATAGAATCATACAATCATAGAATTGTTAGGGTTGGAAGGGACCTTAAAGATCATCTAGTTCCACCCCCCCTGCCATGGGCAGGGACCCCTTCCACTAGACCAGGTTGCTCCAAGCCTCATCCAGCCTGGCCTTGAACACTTCCAGGGATGGGGCATCCACAGCTTCTCTGGGCAACCTGCTCCAGTGCTTCACCACCTTCTCCGGGAAGAATTTCTTCCTGATATATAATCTAAACCTCCCTGCTTTCAGTTTAAACCTGTTACCCCTTGTCCTGTCACTACAGACCCTTGTAATAAGTCCCCCCCAGCTTCCCTGTAGGCCCCCTCCAGGGGCTGGAAGGTGCTATAAGGTCTCCCTGCAGCCTCCTCTTCTCCAGGCTGAACAAGCCCAATTCTTGCAGCCTTTCGTCATAGCAGAGGGGCTCCAGCCCTCTGAGCATCTTCGTGGCCTCCTCTGGACTCGCTCCAACCAGTCTATATCCCTCTTACATTGGGGTCTCCACAGCTGGAGGCAGCACTCCAGGTGGGGTCTCACCAGAGCAGAGTACAGGGGCAGAATCCCCTCCCTCGACCTGCTGGGCACACTTCTCTGGATACAGCCCAGGATATGGTTGGCTTTCTGGGCTGCCAGCGCACACGGCCGGCTCATGTTCAGCTTTTCATCCACCAGTACCCCCAAGTCCTTCTCCTTGGAGCTGCTCTCTATCCACTCTCCACCGAGCCTGTACTTGTGCTTGGGAATGCCCCAACCCAGGTGCAGGACCTTGCCCTTGGCCTTGTTGAACTCCATGAGGTTGGCAGTGGCCCACCTCTCCAGCCTGTCCAGGTCCCTCTGGATGGCATCCCTTCCCTCCAGCGTGTCGACCGCGCCACACAGCTTGGTGTCATCGGCAAACTTGCGGAGGGTACACTTGACCCCACCATCCATATTACTGACAAAGATGTTAAACAGTACAGATGATAGGGCATAGAGATCCATGTCTGCTGTGATTAAAAAGTTATATTTTTTTCTAAGCAGATGTAGGCCAAGATTTGAGTGCACCTGGACCAGTCTATGGTGACAGATGAAGACTGTGTCAAACGGAGTTATTTCAACCTGAAACCAGGAAAAAATCCATTGGCTTTGGCTGGCTTTGCTTTGAGTTACGGTGCTTATAGGAAACCAAAACTCAGAAGGCTATAAGTCCATACATCCTAAAGCAAAAGCAGTGATTTGCATGTTTGGCTGCAAACTGAACCTGCACAGCTGGGTGAGTTCCTCCATTCTCACCTCCCAGCAGCCTGGGCATTCAGAGTCCTTCAGTGGCCGGTGATGCAGCACAAGCCCTCGGGTCTTTTCCCGATTGTACCTTGGAGTTTTCCCCACTTTGGTATTTCATTGACTAGGTTAAAAGAATACAACCATCTCCAGAGATGAAGTAGCTTTCTGAGTTTCATTTTGTCTGTCCACATCTCTGTTTCTGCTCACATTGCTGTTCTGGTCTTTGTAGCACCTGAGAGCTTGCTTCTGGTCCCAGATGTTCAGATAGCCGTAAGCTGCAGAAACGCTCTCGCACCCTCTCAGCATTGCTGGTGCCAGCCCAAAACAAAGGCATTTTTGTCTGAACTTTCACATGAGCCTCCTCTAGAGAAATCAGAACTGCTGATCAAAACTGCTGCAGACGGATACTAATTTAAGACATCCTTATATTCCACAAAATAACAAATGAAAACCATCTAACAATTACAACCCTTACTCAGCATGGTGCTACTCCTAGTATTACTGGTTTTGTCCACAAATCTATTAATGCATGATTTTGAATATCATTTTAATTACTCAAGTTCGCTATGAGCTTTGCTTTTGTCTGCGGCATCTCTGCAGCAAGCATTAGCTAAGATACATGCTTGTCAGATAATCAGATTCGTTAAAAGCAACATTTAATTGTTGTTTCCAGCCACAGCAAATCAAGTCAAGATACAATATGGAAAGGAGAAATTTCTTATGTATGCTGCATAAAAATAAGGATAGAATTATGATGACTGCAGCTAATGGAATAATTCACCGCAAATAATTTATTCAAATGTAGCTTTTTTTCCTACTGAGCTAAGTGCAGTTTCCTACACAGTACTTGCTTGGACAAATATCATTATGAACTTCTTTGCCCTCTGACTTGTTCATGAATGGCAAAATTTGAGTTGCTTTGGTCAAGCCAGTCACATAGTGCTATTCCTGCTCAGTTCATTGAAATATTGCTGCAACCGCTTCCAGTACAAATAACCAGGTGCACACATTTAAGATTCTATTCCTCTTGGTGTTCTTCCATTCAAATCTAAAATGTTCTGTCCTGGCCCATTTAGGCCTGTGAAGTTCAATCATAAGAATGTCCAGATGTAAGCTGAATGCAATTAATTAAGAAGAAAATGGTAATAAATATTCACTTCATGAAAATACAATCCAAAATTCAGTTATTTCTATATATGTGGAAGCTGCCATACCCCATGCTTGTCATTGAACTAAAGTATGCTGTGTCAGCTCAATCACTGATGTCCAAATTTTACTCCTGGCGTTAACATTAACGTGAATTCCGTTCTTAATTCATTTTGTTGTGATGTGTGTAATCTTACGTTTCTTGTAGTGCACAGTGTTACCTTGTACATACAGACCAGATGGAGTACAATACCAGTCTTCACAAGGGAGGATTAACAGTACTGCAACTACTCAACTGTGAAATTTCACGCCTGATACCATCCATCATCAGTGTATTACAATGCGTGCTACAGACGGGGCTGGGTGCCTATTATTGAGGTTGTCTGACACTTCCCATTACAAGACTCTGTTTTCAGTTGCTCAGAGCTTTGCCAGGCTTTAACTATTTGGATTTAAATTCTTCATGCTGAGTGTCTGCCTCAGGCTGAATAATTTCAGAAAATGTCAGCCAAAATCAGAAAAATGCATAAAAATTCTGACAACCTTTATGTGAACCACACTTCTGCCCCTCTACTTTGCAGGAAGGGCTTGACATCTGGCAAACAGACTGACCTTTGTGTCAAGGATGAAAATGCATTGAAAGTCAGTACCAAAACTCACAGAATCCTGAACTTGTGAGACTCCAACCTTTTGCCAAGCTGCAAGGTGCAAGGCCCAGGTGAGATTTTGATTTCACCCGCAATGGATGTGCTTTTGCCTGCTGCTGCTGCTGTCGTGGAGTCCAAAAATGTTCTTCATCATCATAATTGGAAACAAAAAGAAAATCATTCTTAGGCCTGTATGTACCTCATATTGGCTCAGCTTCATCTATAATTGTTCTCTTTTGGTCCATGTGGCTAAAGAGAAAAATCTGTGTTACTTACACTGTTAATCATTCTATATGACCCGTCTCACGTCTAGTTCTCGCTTTATTCCTCCATTACTTGATTACTAATCTACAGCTACTGCCACTCCATTCTGTTCCTTTTAAGCAGACCATTAACTCCTAAAAGTCAAGGCTGATGATCTAATTTCAGTCCTGACAATGCCATTCAGTTTTCAAGCCTGACAACAAGACTCAGTGGAACAGAGTCCACTAATTGGACCTCTGTATTAGTTAGCATAGAACTTCATAAAATGATTAAAGTACCATTTTTATTAGTTGTCCTGAAGGCATTTTAGGTAAATACAGGATTAAGAACAAGATATCATAGTGCTAAACTGCTGAAGTAGCCTTATAGATGGCATTTTGGATGAGGAAGAGGATGTCATCCTTCTGCCGTGTGCAAAATTATTGCACTCCAGAGATGCCGCTTAATTTTTCCAGATTATGCAACACGCTTTGACATGAAGTTCAATATTTAATTCAACCCTTTCATGGGCTGGAAAAATTGCAAATGAAGACTCCTAGCAATTTTTTATGAAAAGGCTGATGATTACAGCTGAGATTCTTCCTGTATGAGAAAACCATCCTTTGGCCAACGGCACGATTCCTTCTTGAAACAGCAAGCACAGTCTTTATGTAAATCTCATTGCTCTTCTGCTGCAAAAGCCATTCTCACTGGGACACAGAAGGAAATCCAGTGAGACAAGGTAATAGAGATGGAAGGCTGTTAATGGAAAGATTAGGTCTCTGGGTTGTCAGGCTTGTCTCTCTTAAGCACATGTTTATGCTTTAAGTTAAATAATAGGGTGTGCTTATGTATGTGAATATATTACATATGATTCTGAATGTATGAATGGTAAGATGCTGCTCTGTGTAACAAAGTTGCAGTAGAGACTGTTTTCACATTTATATATATTATATTACATTTTATTACATCTATATTACAGTGTAAAAGGTTTCTCCCTTTCCCATAAAAACACAATCTCAGTGTTAATGTACTCATATACAACTGACTGTACACACACAGGATCTTGGAAAGCAAGTTGCTTTGGATGTTACCAGAATTTTCTTACCCTACAGATGATTTCTGTGACTCCCATCTCTGGACAAAATACATCCTTTGCATTGAAATGAATGCTTCAGTGCTGAACGACTCCTCTTGAGAGAATCAGTGAGTTAGGATTCTCAGTACTCCAGGTGTCCTTGTCCTTTTGTTCCATAAAACCTTTTTTTTTCTTGGAACAACACTGTACTTAAAAAAAAATAAAAATAAATAAATAAAGCCACACAAAAAACTACAATTCATTGACTATTTTACTTTATCAAGTCTTATTTTCCTGCACTTTGCAAGCCATGCTGTTCCTTGCAGCAACTCTTACTTGCTGCAGCACAGCTGTACTTAGCCACCAGGTCTCTCCATCTGTCTCTCTTTGTAAGAGGAAGAGTTTATTTACTGGTTTGTGCCTGGTAAGACTGGAACAGAAATAGCTTTTTGTGTTTATTTTCTAAGACAGCCTTCTTGGGAACTCTTTTGGAGATATCATATAGTCACTGAACATAATGGCAGGGGAGGGGAAGGAGTTGATCTTGCCTCAACTTCTTCCTCATTGTCTTCCCACTTTTTTTCCCACCTTGAGGGGAAGAGAGGAAACTAAATGAAGAGTTTATGCCTCCCACTATGAAGCCTTTTCCTGATATGTGCCATATCTGGTGGATATTTGTGGAAGCAGTACATGTCAGCAGAGTTTTCAAGACCACAATCCTGAGAGGAAATGGCTGAGTCTAGATGTCCTGATTTTATTGTATATTCTGGGATAAGATGATAAATACTGACATAAGAAGCCAGTAATTGAAGCATTGGGCTAAAATAGTTGTGTCCTGTGTTCTAATCCTTCCCAGACCAATTTACCTTAAACTTTCTCTCTGCAATTTTCTCTGTGTAACCCTTTCAGATGATTTTTTTACGAACCAAACTATTTTCCACTCTTTGGGTTAAGAAAATCTTAAGAAAAGCAGAAGATATTTAGTGCAAATGATAAAGTTTGGCCGAACCAGGGATGGTTTGTGTTGAAGTCAGCTTTTCATGTCCTTTCCTTGGGGAGAAGTGTCGCTTGCACTTTTCTTCTCCCTGCAGTAAGATGTGGGCTGGGAGGAGATGAACCGTATGAGACCTGAACATATTCAGAGTATTCGTGTCATGAAAATCAGGCTAAACTGTTTCAGCTTTGATAGAAATTGATATTTGTTTCTATATATGTGCATTTTTGTAAACTAAAAAAAAAAAAAAAAAAAAAAGAAAGAATTCTAAAATCTATCTCTTTCTGTGTCTTGGGACAAAAAATGCTGAAGTTGCAAGGAAGAAATGATACATAGATTTAAGCATGGCTTAAAAACAGATGTTATGTAATTTTAATAAAAATGTTTGTAAGTCTCAGGAGGTTGCTTGGTTGCTTCCAGGATGCTGTCCTTTCTCTCACCCACAGACTGTACTGCCTTACCTGTATCAAATTTTAAGAAACGTGTTGCTGAAAAAATCCTATTTGATCCCCAATACTATTTTGTTTTTAACCAGATTTACTTGTTTTGATTCCACTTGTTGCTCTATTCAACTGTTACTGTGTATTCTTGGATGAAAAAGGAGAGTTGGAGGCATAAGAGAAAATCTTCCCAAGTTTTCTGCAGAATGGAACTAAATAAAAACCTGCTTGCAAAATATGCAGGAAACATCTAACTCGATATCTGTACTTTGGGATCCCAGTGGTGGTTGCTGCCAATGAGGACAAAAATGGTATGTTTTGCTGCTCTCAGTGGTCTTCTGCTAGCAGTACCATGCACCTCTCACTCCAGCACTGCCCATCCTCTCTCCCTTGCATCAGATCTTTAAATAAGAATTCCATCAGCACTGTGATAGAGAGTGATAGGTAAAGGTAATTTTCCAAGACATTTGTATTAAGTATAAGTGAATTAATCACAGTCAAAACTGTGCAACAGTGTCAAAGACCATTGGCTAAAAGCCTAATCAGAAAGCAATTTACATCTGAGTAATAAAGCAGAGTAATTATTGCTTTGATACTACTGTCATTACTCGTGATATTACACTGAGCACTATTTTGACTTCAGAGGGTTGCTGGCTGGCTGAGGCATGTCGAGATTTGATGTGAGCTTGATAACCCCATTGGGGATCTATCAATCAGAGCAGAGCAATGCCCAGGAGTTCCAAAAACCACCCAGGTTTGCCTGCTCGAGGCCCAGCAGTGTTTCTACAGAGGGAGGTGAAGTTGAGGGGATTGGAAGAGTCCTGACAAGACAAATAACTGGGATTGTGCTTGGAAGTGGCGAAAACAAGCTCCACAGGGACTGTGGGCTCATTCTAGCTAGAAAAGAAGGGGTTTTTTTAGAAAAGTGAGGGATGCAATCAAAGCCGGAGGTTGGGTTTGTTCCACTAAAATTGAGTTGCAATCCCTGCTTGCTTGAGGAACTTTATTGATGTGAGTAGTCCCATAGAGAGTATGAGTATTTATGTAGCTGAGAGAAGCTAATGAAATGAACTCAAGTGAAAAAGGGATTGTTCACATGCCCAAGAATTGTATGATGAGGGCCCTAATCCAACCATTGTGGTTTAGGGATTTGCAAAATTACTTATTTTTTCTATTGCATCTATGTCAATTTTGCAAACTATTCACACATTCCAGGCTCTCTCCTGAAATCTACCTTGTTTGCTCTGAATTTCTCCTTCCAGGACAGTCATAGCAACATACTGACCTAATTCTTCAGGTTGTGCAGCTGTGTACTCACTATTTTAAGAGATAAATGAATAACAGTCTCTCCATTCTCTGGTGTAAATTGACCAAAGCCTCTTCATGTCAACGAAGCAACATGAAGTTCTGAAAACTGAAAGCCTGAGGCTAGACATTAGCTTCAAAATAAAAGAAAAGGTAACCATTGCATAGTACTTCTAAAATTTATTGTGAACATACAGCATTTTTAGGTAGAAATGGTGATCTAGTCAAAAAAAAGAACTGTGTCTGGGATGAAAGGATTTTGTTGGTAATGTTCACTGGGGTATCTCAATACAGATCTTGCAATGCCCAAGGTCATCTCACTGTTCAAACTGATTTTTTCTCAGAAGGGATGTTTTCTGCCTTGTCAGCTATTCATTTTTTATCAGGGTTATATTTTTAAAGGTGTCTGTACTCTTGTTGGCTGCTGGACAGCTGTATCACAAGGATTTCCCTCTGGTATAAAACACAGAGCTCTTCTGTATCAGTGTGGAATGCAGTAGCAAATCACTGTACAGTGGCCCATAAGGATACCAGCTACCCTTATAAACTTTTTATAACTTAGGAAAATAAACATGTGGTTTCAGGGCTCTGCATAGTCAGTACTAGCTGACTTGGAGCTTGCTTTACAAAACTAAGAAAGAAAATATTGGTAGAGCTAATAAATTTCTGAGGGAATCAGCGAATAGTGTTCTGAAAGGTCTGAAACATTTGATGGTTTATGGATAACTTTGTATTTTATCTCCCAAAGCATCATCCAAGTTGCGCACTGAAGTGCAGTGTTCTCCATAATGAGTCCTGTGATCTGGGAGCTCCTGCGGGACTCCAGCCTCACGTCAAGTTATCCACGGAAAGACCTGCTAATCCAGGGGATCCAGTATGCTCTCT
This sequence comes from Eurypyga helias, assembly GCF_000690775.1. Lineage (NCBI taxonomy): Eukaryota > Metazoa > Chordata > Aves > Eurypygiformes > Eurypygidae > Eurypyga > Eurypyga helias. Next base: position 55,087 of record NW_010262787.1, read on the forward strand.
GCAAGGCCAGTAGGTAGATCTCTCTCTCTCAGCTAGAAAATAACTAGTCATAGCAGCAAGAAAGAAAACAGCTGCTCCTTTTATAACTCCTTTTACTTTAAATAACCTTTTTTATAAAAATATACTAATTTAATATTAGTAGCAGTTGGGGATGATCAGAATTGAAAGGTGCAGGTTGTGATGATGGATATTTGTCACCTCTTTCCAGCAGGCTACATCCATTGTGGTTTTGCCTCGATGCCGGGTAAGCCAATTGCTCCCTACAGGAAAAGTGTGCTCATGAGGGATCTTTGACACATCAAAAGCAGAAAACAGGAATGTAAGAACTCACACCCACTGTGTGTGCCACCCACTCCACAAATTCTAAAAGTAAAAGAAGTAGAGAAAAAGTTAAACTGGTGTCCAGATAAATGATGATGTGGGAGGCTCTAATTCCCTGTCATTTCCATGGGCTATGAAGTGCCATTACCAACAGACACTTCCAGTGCTGTGTGCTAGGTGGCAGTTTCAAACCCCGTCTCCACACATGGCAGAAGTTGCATTTGACAAATCTGTTATATCTCATCTGTTCTGAGCTGCAGCTTTTGCACATGAAAGGACAAGCCATGCTGTGGCTTTTGGGAGGCTTTCCTGGTGACACCTTCACTCCTCTCAGGCGAATGTTGCAGTGTGTCCTGCTGTGACCTAACCTGGGTCTTGGTGAGTAAACTTCTTGCAGATGGAGATATTTTGGTTTGGGGTCCAAGACTGCCCATTGTCTTCATCTGAATGTCTGGTTGCTGGTGAAGTCTCCCTGAACTTCGTCCATGCAACAAGTGTCAGGGTTGGACCCCAGGTCAGATGCACTTTGGGATCTGTCATCTGAAGGATATGGATGCAGGTAACTTCTGCTTTTGGAATCCTCAGTCTAGGGTTTCTGATCCTATACCCAAACCTTCCTTTTTCCTCAGGAACTACCCTTCAGTTTGTGACCCGGTCTTCACAAAGCACAGTGACATGTGAAACAAGAAATATGGCTCTTCCCTACCCATCTGAAAACCTAAGCTAACCAAAGGTGTGACCCATTCCCTTGGACATTCAAACACAAACATACAGTACAGTCTACACTCACCTATTCTGTGGCTCAGCTGACAGATCTTTCTTGCCCCAGAGACAAGAATGGCAAGGGATGGGAAAAAAAAAATATCATCCTGAGACACAGAAGGATTAAGTGACTTGTATACAGACAGACTGTGGCAGAGCCAGGAATTAATCACAGAAGTCTGATTCCCAGTTTGGTACATTAACCACAATATCACATCTTCCTCACACCAGAGCATCCTTTGTCACCACAGCTGAGGGTAGCAAGTAGTGGGGACAGAAGAGCTGGAGGTCACGGTAATAAGAACGTGAGTTTACTCTGTTTAGGTACATTCACATCCTGATAAGTTCCCTAAGATATTGGTGTTTTCACCTGAAGGTGAAATGTTCTGCATTCTCACTGTCAGTCCCTTGGGTCTGTGTATATTTCTTTTGAAAAGACAAAGCGGGAGGGTTACAAGAAAAATAACATTCATTTTAGAAGTAATAATAATAGAGCTGCAGTACAACAAGGAGGTAAAATGAAGTTTGGATTTGTAGCCTGCAAACGGCTGTGTGAATGCTGAAACATTAACTCTGTTGTTTAGCTCAGATAAAATTGTTATGGTGCCAGTAGAAAATGCCTTTCTTTGGGAAGGTCTTCTGAGCTCTAATTTGGAAATTCCAAATGTATCCAGTTGTGCACTTGTAAAGAGGTGAGAGACCTGCCAATAAGTGATTTACAGTATGTTTTCCCATGTTTTACATTTTGGTAATTTCATGTTGCAACTCAATACCTAATAATGTAAAATCCAGCTCCTCCAACTAAGCCAGGAATGAACTCATGGAGGAGTGTCCCATAGGGAAGGGCATATACTACATTACATGTCTCTGTGCCAGCACCGGAGATTCAAAAACAGCTCCACGGAGATTTGTCCTGTAAGGTTGGCCTCCAGAATTGAAAGGGTTGGCTGAATTCACCTCTTGCTACCGACTGACTGAAATTCCCAAGTCTTAAACATCGCCGCAGAGGTCTGCTGAGCCCTGGGCTCAGATGTGCCTTTAGATGAAACTATCCGTGAACTAAAATTTAAGAGAAACCTGAAAGAAATTTTGAGAAAAGCTCAATTGGGAGAAGCTGGTATGAGCACAATTCCTATGTCAGCATGATCTGGAGAGCATAGATCCTCCGTCTGAACCATGAGATATGATGTGAACTGGCACCTTGAGCTGAATGCCCCCAGTGTGATGGCTCTGTGCAGCAGCTCGTGCCTTGTGACAGGAGATAACAATTCAGGCACACCTTTGATTTTAAGATTCATACGCAATGGGCAAAAAGTGACACAGGAAGTAATTTAAGGACTAGACAAAATGTGTTGCAGTGGAGGTCTTAAATGACTTGGTCTGTTAAGTTTGTGGAAAACAAGGTTGTGAGGCGGTTTGCTTATGCTGGATGAGTTATTTGTAGAGATAAAACAGCAGTACTGAAGATTTCCTGGTCAAGTACACAGAGACGTAACAAAACCGCACCTGAACTCACATCCTGGCAAGAAGCAAGGCCCACGTTTTTAACCGTTTGGGATGATTAATCATTAAGAAAAACTATCTGTGCAAGTGGGGGATTTTTCATCTCTTTGGTCCTTTCAATCAGGACTGTGTGTCATCCTGAAAAAAACATTCTACTTGAGCTCAAGGCATTGAAGTCACAGCAAGATGAGTGGAAGGTCATCTTTAAGGGTCTTTGTTAAGTAAATAGTTTCTTCTGGGCTTAGGCTGTATGGATTTACTGCTCTTTCTGAAAGCCTGAAAGACATAAACCAAATTTTCCTTATCAAAACCTGCATGTGAAGGACATAATTTCTCCACCTTTCAGACTCTCTGAAATACTGAGGGCACCCGAAACTCTGCTCTTCTGTTGTCCAACTTGTCTGACTTTGTGCAAAAGACCCTAGGCCACTGAAGCTGATGACATTTTTGTGACATTATCAAATATATCACTATCATAGTGATATGATAGGCAAGCTAGAGATTTGGAAACCAAGGACAGGCTGCTAGGACAAGAACTGGGTGTGCAGGCTGCAAAGCCTCAGTGACGAGAGGAAGCAAGTCAGATACAGGATATTACTCTTGGTCTACCACTACCTTATTGCAACATCATCTGTTTGACCAATCCAATCTGAATTGAGACAAATTCCTCACAGCACAGGAATCTGTGCTAGATCCAGGATTTCAGCCAGGCTGGGCTCAGCTAAAAGGAAAGAAAGAAAATAAAAAATGAAAGACCTGGAGCTCTGATTAAATTTATCATTCAAGAGGCAGGAAAGACAATTCACTCAATGCTTGTGTTCAATGACTGCTAAATATTTTTCTTTGTCTGGAGAAATTTCAAATGAATCTCTGACCCTTCCAGATCCTAACATGAGTCGTGCTGTTGCCATAGTTCAGTCATTCAAGAAACAGCCGTCATATGAATGTAATGTTTGAATTCCCCAAGCTGTTGAGTGCTGTAGCTCTCCTGTGTGATAGGTCTGTGCCAAGGTGCTGCCCTGGCATTCTAGATGACAAGCTGCAGGAGTATTACTAGCTAGCACTTGTACATCGGGTTCTGTTTACATCGCTCAGAGAATGCTTTAGGCAAGTTGATGGTATTTATTCCTGTTTTGCAGGGCACAAAACCAAGTTGCAGTGATTTGTCCAAGGCCATATTTCAAATCAAAGAAAATGAGAGACTGAAACAGACCTACCAGTTCCTACCTCGCTGTGCTGTAGCTTTTGGCTTAACCATATCACAAAGTCACACAGCTTCATGTCAACTTCTTAAACTACTACCTGGGTGTTTCTGGGTCAACCTCACAGTGACCTTACTGCTCTCCAGCCCTGTCATCTAGTGGATTACCACCCCATTAGGCAACAACAGGACTGACATTGCCAAACAACTCAAGGATATGTGATTGGGAAGATGTTATTTTGTGATGCAGCAACACTTGTGCAAGTGGACCTCCTTTACCATGGCAGGGAGTGATGCTCAGTCTCTAGACCTCCTGATCTCCAGGTCTCTGACTTGGAGCTACAGCGCAGACAAGGCCTCTGCCCTGCTGAAGACCCTCTATATGCAGATGAGTAAAACAGGTCAGGTCGATATGCTTTGTATCTTCGGATCCATCCCACTCTCTGCTAGAGCCGGTTCAACAGAGTGTCTGTGACAAAATTATTATTACTAATAGCCCCTTGCTCATGGCCATGGCACATCATGTTAAACAGTGCAGATGATCTTGGCAGATTCTTAAGCTCATAGCCTGGCATTGTTTTATTTACTGGAATACACCTTGCCTGTTTGACTCTGTGAAATAAGGTTTGCAACACTGCCTTTCTCCCTTTTTTCCTGTGTTTTCAGCTGACTTGTCAAGCCCTCTGGAGGAAGGGTCTCCCGGTCATCATGTATACGTACAACACTTAGCTGTGGTTTCAACTGCATCCTGTGGCAGGTGCTGTTTGGGGGCATTTCTCTCCCAGCAGCAGAACATGAGAAGGCGAATTAAGCGATACCACCTTGGACTCCAGGAGCTCTCAGTGGAGTTCAGTATCTGGGCAGAGCTTACTCAGCAAGGAACGTTAAAATTGCTTTTTGGCTAAGAAAGCAAATCCTTCAGCGTCAATCGGAAAATTGTATTTTTGATTTATTTTGTTTAGATAAGGGTTAAGACGACCAATTCAGAGCTCCTTTATGCTGTGATGTGGGTGGAAGTTTGTTCAGCCACTGAGAAAGACCAGTTGCTCCCTTCCCCTCCCCTCCTCACTTCACCCCCCCAACTTGCTCTCACCGCGTTTTTCTGAAACATATGGGCCTAATTCAGGTTGAAGACTAAAAAGTTTGCACAGCGCTGGTTAAAAATTATGGCTTCTTATAATGAAATCTTTGTCAGTGGAAACTTGAAGTAGCAGCTTGGCTTGTGACTTATGGGGAGACTGATGATGGAAGTCAATTAATCATCCCATTTCCCAAAACCTGAACAGGAGGCAACACTTGAATCAGAAAGGGGCTCTGGTTTATGAGCGATTTGGACAACTTCAAGACTTTCTTTGAAAACCCCTGGAGCATGAGTAGGAACAAATATATTAAGACTAAATGTTTTTCTTTGGGAAGAAGAACAGCAACAGAGATCCTCTGTTGAGGAACTTTTGTTTTTAGTTGGGAGTGAGGGGGGCTTTGTTGCATTAGAGATGAGGGCTTTGCAATCTGGAGCAATAGGGTCTCAGTTTTTAAGAAAGCCCATCGGGTAATTTTATGGAGGTCTGCTGATTCTAACCAGGGGGTCGTCAGTGGGGAGCTGTACACTGGTTGTACCAGTGCTGGGCTGGCTTGGTGGTGCACACCACCTCTGTGGCTGGGAGTCCTGGCAGCGCCCTGCAGCTGCTTGCTGCAAAACCAGAGAGAGTGGTAAAAAACATGGGATCTCCTTCAGGAATGTGTGAGACGTCATATGTCTGGGACCTTGGCAAGCCATGGGGCAAATTTATGTGAGGTCCACATCCAGACCGGAGTCCACCATTCCAGTAGCCTGGGGCTGTGATTATACTGTTCCACATCTGCTCGTTAAAAGAAAGCATACCATAATTAGAGCAATACATGTAATGGATTCTCTGGTTCTGGGTGAACTAAAGTGTTGGGGGGACAGGGACATTGGTTTGGATGGGACCAAATTTGGAAGAGGGAGGATCGTCTGGGTCATCATAAAATGTTACACTTGACCTGAATTGACATGTTTTGCCTTTTCTGGAATTGCTTAACCCGTTTTTAGTTTATCTTCATATATCAGAACTGGGAGAACTTGGATGAAATAATTTTAAAAATTAACCCAGTCACACACCATAAAACAGCAAAACAAGAAATCATGTCATCGATACTCCCAAAGCTATCCAATATATGTCTCATACTCTACCTTGCCACAGGAAGGGATACTTGTATTGTGTTGTGGTGGTTCAAGCAAATATGAAACAAACACATTGTTCTCTTTCAGAATATCCCCAATTTTTGGAGCTGCTGCAGAGGAGAACAGTCCCCCCGACTTTGCTTTAAAGTGGAAGGGCTGCCCTCAAGTCCCCACTTATTTGACACAAGCTAGGCAGGTGACGGGGGCAGTCAAGAGAAGGAAGGGGCAGGGAACCGGGGCAAAGGCGCCTGAAGAAATCTCACCATTTGGCACAAGGGTGATTTCCTTTGTCATCCCGCTTGCTTCCTGGCAGTGGGTTGACTTTAATGAATAATGGGAGATGAACGATAATTTTGGTTTCTGCCTGGAGTGGGAACAGCTGACAAAGCGTTTAATGGAAGCTGACAGTTAAGTACCCAGGCACAGCAGTAAAGTGTCAGACAAAGCATATGAAAATAAACAGTCCAAATGAAAGCTATTTCTGAGCAGATTGCTGGCACACTTTCCCAACCCCAGGCAGGTTATCTGAGATGGTAATTGCTGCCAAAAAATTCCTCCTCCTCATTTTTTTTTTTTTAATATACCTTATGAGACTTACCTCAAGGGACCATAGAGCATATTTATGGATACGCTTAACTTCAAAATAAGCAAAATCAATACCAGAAAAAGCAGAACTGTTTTATGGAGCTTATACTAAGTTTGTTTGCATGTTTAAAAAAGTTGGTTGCTTAATAGCAGCTCATATATAGTATCTGATTATATATATGTGTGTATTTATATATTTAAGAGGTAGAGACTGGGGTTAGCTAAAGGCTTGAAGGAAACTACAGTGCCCAGTTGTCACTGCCTTTCTATAAGAGCCCTAGACAAAATGATCTGGGGACATGATGAACTGCTCCAAAAGGGTCAGCCTGAGCCATACAGCCAAGATTCCCATCCAGTATTTATGCGGCAAAAACCTTGCCATCATGAGCTGTGCCTTGACGTCTTTTTTGCCCACAGTGCACGTTAGTTCTGCTTGTGTTGCTTTCAATCTTGCAGAACAGTTAATCAAAGCTGATGCAGGTTATTGAATGTTGCCTCATGTTTAAAAATAGGTTTGTTGGCTTTGTGGCTAGAAGGGACTGCTATGATCATCCCCTCTGACCTCCTGCCTATAACACAAGCCTGGGATAAGTACTATTATGCGAGGGTTAAAACATGTACACAGTGCCTTCATTTATTAGTTTTCTACCTCATTTATTAGCTTAGCTGTGAAAGCAGGTGACTGAGAGTCAGCATTCCTCGTCCTATTCTTGGCCAAAATGGGCTGTAAACTGGTTATAATAATATTTCCCTATCTGTGATGCTTAACTGATTCTTGCACAGAAAAGGCAACAAGCTTGTGGTGACTTAACAGTTACTGAAAAGAATAATCCTGTTACAGCAAAAATAATAATCTAAATACCAAAACCAATCCCCTCCCAAATCCAGGCTTAAAAAAAGATTTAAAAAAAAATACTTGAAATTCTGAAATCTTGGCTGCATAAACCTGAATGTTTTAAAACACTGGAGTATGCATTTTCCATTTCCAAGCCTGACTCTGACCCCACATCCTTCTGTTCCCTTGGTGTGATTCATCTGTAGATACAAGGGTTGCATAATTCATCACAGATCGTTACCATAGATATAATTACAGTAAATGCTTTAGCCCGAACAGTGAGAAGCCTTCTCTAAGGTGAGCACAGGAGGTACTTGTAGGTGGTGCTGCTCTGGTGTGGTTTGAAAGGCGGTAGCTACATGTTTTGTGGTGACATCTGCAGTGGAAAAACCCAGGAGAACACTGCTGTGAAATATATAAGGAGACAGAGAAGCAGCGAGTTGTGGCACCACACTCTTGAGGGAAGGCACTTGTGTTGGTTAGCGGACTGAAAGCAAGAGTGGTTTCCTAGCCATGTATAAGCCATCTGTATTTTTCCCATTTGCTTTGGAAATTAATACAGCACATGAAATTGCATTTCTCTGGTTTGCTATAAAAGTGTTGGGGACAAATGGCTCTAGAGCTATGGGCTTTAGAGAAATATTCACCGCATTTCTATGTCCATAAACTGATATTCCAGTGTAATGGTCTAAAGTGTTCTATTACAATTTTTTTTTTATCGGTTGGTCTTTGAAATCTTAACTTTCTGTGCTATTTTAATGGGGAGTTTCTTAGAGGAGAAGGACTACTAAACCCAGCCCCGTTCATACCTTAGTCCTTTTAGTTCACTCTCTAGTCCCTCTGCATACAACAGGCTCCTGCAGGAGTTAAAGCTGGTAAAAGTAAAGGTCTGAAAGGAAAATAGCATCATTTAACCTGAGTTTTGAAATATCTGAAGCCCTTGAATTACATCCAGATCTCCTGCACTGAGCCCAGTATATTGTGTTTCACTAAATCAGGTCTTCCAGGAAGACATCTTCCTTTGGTTTGAAGACATTAAGAGATGGGGAATCTACCACTTCCCTTTGGTAGTTTGTTCCAGTGGTTAACCACAAACACTGTTAGAAATTTGTACCTTATTTCTAATTGGAATTTCCCTGGCTTTCAGTTCTTGTGCTTTTCCATTTTTTAACTACAGAGCCTTTTAGTATCTGGTATTTCTTCACTCAGAGGTATTAATATTCTACAATCATGTAGTCTCTTTCAGTCTCCTTGCCACTGAGCTCAACAGTTTGGGCTCTTGGGGTGGAATTCACTCCAAGTGGATTGTTTCTTTGGCATCTAATGTTGAAGGCATCTCTGTGTTTATCTTGGAGTTTATTCAAAACTTCAGTCACACATATGCTCAGAAGTGCCTGTTCTGGCATGTGGCACCACACCAGGTTTACTCAATCGTATTTCTATATTCTGCTGGAGAAGTCCAAAACAGTTAAATACGAGATTGGTGCCCACCTTTGGCACAGCAGTTTAAAGGGCAAAGTGCATACCTTGAAAATGGAAGCCTGGATTATCAGCTTAAGGGGAATAAACCTCATCTCGCATGTCCTGGGAATATCTCTGAGCATCAGGCTGTGGAGGAGCTCAAGCATAAATGCTCCTTTCTTGAAGAAGTAACTAAGGGAGCATGGTCTGGCATAGACCAAGCAGAGCATACTGTGCTAAGCACATACTGACACTTCTCCAGGTTACTTTTCCAAAATCCAACAATTTATGCTTCAAGAAGTTGCTGTCTTTTATTTAGTAATGAAATGGGACTTTTCCATGAAAATATCCAATTGTCCAATCTCTCCTTGATGTGAACTTTCAGCATCAACAACATCCTGTTGGCAACCCCTACAGCTTAGCTGTGTGCCCTCTGAAAAAAAAGCACCCCCTCATCTTTCTTTTGGGTTTGCCAAATGCTAAAGTTGATACTCTATCATTTTTTGTGTTGGAATAGACAGGTAACAATTAAGCCTACTCACTTTCTCCATGTCATTCTTTATACAACTGTATAAATCTCCCCTCTGTGGCTAGAGTTTGAAGGTTCCTCATACTCTTTGATCCTTCAGACATTATCCTCTCATCTGTTACAATCTGTTTGAGAACTGCACACACTATTCAAAATACAGGTGTGTCATGGATTTGTATCACTCATAACAGAGTCAGGTAATAATATTTCTCTACTCCTAATAATTCCTAAAATTCAATGTAATTTTTCATATGTTACTAAGAATTCAGCAGCCATCTGAGCTGTCTAATAGGGTTAATTTCTGATCTTATTTCTGAATGGTAATTGCACTCAAAGACCTTTGTTTTATATGTGAAGTCATAGTGTTTATTCCCCACTGTGCACCACTGCGTGTATCTGTGTTCACTTTCATCTGCTAGTTTAACATCGTCTCTAAGTGTAATACACTCCTTTTTCAGTTCTTCACAGACAAGCTTGTCTGTTCCAAAATACTGTGCCAGTGAACATGACCACCTCACTATTCATTTCCTTTTCAAGATCACTTATGAGTCTGTTGCCATCACAGGTCTCTTGACACTTGCTGGTTACCCTCTTCTCCAGTGAAAATTTCTACCATTTCATCATATCCATTATCCATTCCTCCTGTATTATCTCTACAAGGATCTTCAACTGATTATTTTCTTAAAAGCCTTGTACGGAGAAGTTCTCACTGAGAGTTTTCATGCTCTGCTGTTGCATACCCCGAGCAGAACTGAGCAGTTGTGTCTTACATTTTCTTTCGGGTGTCTATGTTGACAGTGGAAAATCTTGGCACTTGTTTAAGCAAAGCAAAGTGCTTAAATTCCTGATGTAGACCAAAACACAAAAAGCAACCAGACTGGATAACTCCTCGCAGGTGCTCAGTGGCATGTAGCCCTTTCCATCCCAACCACATTTGAAACTGAGGCCGTGACAACATTCACCAGCACTCCCCCCCCAGGAGCAAAACACCTGCAATTCCTGTAGGCAGTATCTTAATGAAGCCTTTACCTGGGGCAGGAGACAATCCGCAGTTGCAAATATGGTCTGTATTCTTTGTTCCTGAACCTGTGCTTCTACATTCAGCTCATTTTTAAGCATTTTCCCTGGAATGACCTGCTTGATCAAGTGAGTTATTGGTCACACTCCTGTTCTTCTCCTAGTCAACCCTCCACTGATCCTTAAGCACATTTTAGTGATGCTAAATTTATTTTCAGACCTCACTGACAGAAATGCTGAAATGTGCCAAGCCTTGAGGCCCTCCCTACAGAGCCTCAGTGGGTTCCCCCATAGAGCGAGGACTCCCCATTAATGACCCCTTTCTGGCTGTTACTCAGCCAGTTCCTAAGTCACTCTATGCTCTACTGATATTGCATTGTGCTAATCTTAAATCAGGATTTCAGTCCTGTGCCCTCAGGAACATACATGTTCTAGCTCTGCTTTGGCGCTGATTTATTTCTGCCTGCTCCCAATTCTCCTCTCTGCCTCTGTTGCCTTAAAGGTCTTGCCGTTTTTACCCAAAGTCAATATTCTCCTGTCCTTTCCCACAGCGATGACATACACATTGATCAAGTTGGATCATATTTACACTCACACCCCTTTTTAATGTGCAAGCTTTGACATTGATGTCTGCAGTAAGGCTAGTTAATACTACTGGAGGACATAGTGCAAATGCACATCAGGTCTTAGAGATTTTTTTCCTCAGGTTGTATTACTGTCAAGTGAGTCAGAGATGTGGGAACTGCAAACTTTTTTCACTGGGGAGCATTGTTAGTGACCTGCACAAGAAGCCAGAAAACTGTTATTACTTGAAATATAAAATTAAAGAAAAAAACCCCTGCTTTCTCTCTCATTTCCCTGAACAGGACCACATGCTTCCCTGGAGGAAAATCATTGTTGAAATATGTTGACTGCAAAATTTTCTGTTAATCTAAATATTCCTCTCTTGCTCTGAGCCGCGGGATGCAGGCAGAAACCTGTCCCGTCTGTTCTGGAGGGATCTGTGCAAGCTGCAAGCATGACCCTGCTGGAGACGACGGATGGCCTAGCGCACTGCCTTTACTTCTGTAGGGGTGCACTGGAAGCACAGATCGCTCCATAGCGCAGGAAATGGTGCCCAAGGCTGTGTGGAGCTGCCGGTGGGGTCACGCTGACTGGGCGCTACAGTAGCACCAATTCCACTGGTGGGATGTGACCACAAAGCTAACAGCCGACTTGTGAAATTTGGGAGCTCTCGTTGATGTTGAGCATGTTGAGCCTCCTCATTACCAGACTCATGGCAGATCCATTGAAGAAGATTTCTTCTTCAAGTGCAGTGTGCCAAAGACGACCTCACAAGTATTAATTCTGGTCTTGGCATTCACCCCCGAAGGGTTTAAAGCATCCCTGAGAAAGCATCCCTTTAATTTTTCTCTCATTCCTCATTGCACAGAGTGCTCTGATATATTTCCTCTCTCCTACTCTCTCTTTCTCTCACCATATGTTAAAGATTTTTAAGAATGTACATTTTCTGCAGCATCTTTTGCTTCTAGATTTTAATGCAGTCCTGATGCGTTTACCATAAATCCCTGGAAATATGGCAAATCCAGCACAAAACTTGTTGGAAGCAAGAACTCATTGGAAGCAAATTTTACATATGTGTACAGTGTTCCTTGTCTGGGAGCAAGAGCTACATGATTAACTGGATGAAGAGAAAATTTCTCTATAACCCATGTCAGCAAAATTCTTGATTGGAGATATTTTTACACTAACAAGCCCTCAGCGTCTACTGTATTCAGCATTAACGAGAATCATGGCAAGGAGCAGAAGGGAAGAAATGTGCTAATTTGAAAAACCTGGACCTTTTTATCTACAGGGAAAAAAAAGAGTTCTATGAAAAAAATTTCCATTGGAAAAATAGTGAACATTTTTGTGGACATTTTTGTTTATATGAAACTCTTTACCTGCTTTCCACTAGTTCCATCACCTGAAAAATGTTTTTCAGCAACTTTCCCCATCTATGGGGTTTTTTTAAATCTCACTTTTCCCCTTCACACAACTCTACCCTCTGGCTCTGAAATCCTACTGTATTCTTTATCTGCTCTTCATTTTAGAAAATATTCTGCTTTTTCAATAAATTATTCAGCCTTGGGGGAGAGAGGGAAGGTTCCTTAGCTGTCTTACACCAGTTCAGGCAGTCTGCTGAATAATAATATCCAGTAGCCACAAAGTGTTGTCGCTTATTTTGCTGTGTCGTGTGGTATGATTGGTACATATTGTGGTCCCAGCACAGGAAAATACTAACACAAAATAAGTAAAGTAATGTAAATGATCAGCTGAAATCCCAAACCTTGTGAATCCCAGTGTTGTGACTGAGTGTGAGACCTACACTCATCACACAGCATGGGAATGTGTCCTGCAAAGGCTGCTGGTAACAAGAGGTGTTGGGGTAGGAAGGCATCAGAGTTAGCATCCTAACTGGTGTCTCTGCCCAATTTCAGTCCAGAGCTGCGTCCAGGAAGCCCTGCTGTCCTGTTAATCCAGAGCAGAAGAGGAAAGGCAGAACTGGCCAGTGTGAGAGATCATTTGCTTCACTTCTTTCTATGCAGAATTTCCAGTCCCTTTGAACTCTTCCAAGGAAGTCTGTCTAGAAGACATGCCTTAGTCAAGACAAACAGGAATAAATACTGATTTGTACTGTGAGATAAGGAGGTTTTCTGGTTTGTTCTCTGTTCTTTTCCTAAAAATCCCTTGTGTTTTATCAGCCTTCTTGATGATTGTTGAGCACCGCATTAATGTTATCAGACAACTATCCACAAAGCCCAGTATCTTTGTGAACAGTCATAGCTAATTATGAGTATTGTAATATATGTATAATTGGGGTTATTTTTATCCCATGTTCATTACTGTGCATCTATCAACACTGAATTTCTTTCAGCGCCCTGAGATCTCATCACCAGTGAGTATCACTCAGTGTCATGAGATCCTGATGAGATCCTATCATCTGAGAACTCGGTTATTTCATGAGTCACTGTTTCCCAGATTTTATGAATATGTTAAACAACACTCATCCGTGTGGAACTACATGTGACCTCCCTCCACTGCATAAATCAACTCTTAATTCTGTAGCTTTTTAGCCAGTTATTAAGTGGGAGAGATGAAAACTCAGTTTCTTTTTAAGCCTTTTGTAATGTAAGCACATTGTATTAACCAATATTAATATGACATTGTTTCCTTCAAAATGGTCTGCAAGATATGTGAACTATGACTTCTTTCTGCATATCTGCGTTCAGTCTCATGACTGGGAAATTATGGGCAGAACAAAGGTATTAGAAAGAAGCCATAAGTTTCTCAGCATACCTCTCTTACTTGTGGCTTTGACATCAGTTCAAGCAACTCCCTACCAAGTAATCTTGGGCATCACAGCCACACCATACCACAGCCTAAAAAAAAAAAAAAAAAAAGGTAAGTAGAAAAGTCCTTTAAAATGAGGACTTGTTAAAAAAAATACACAGTACCTCAATACACTGGCATGATTTTTCAGCAAAATATTCATCTACACTGGGCAGAGAATGCAGAAATAAAACAAAAAGTGTGTCTTGGGTGTTATTTCAGAAAGATCCTCAAGCTGATGTCGGGCTGTATCCTGACTAGACTCCCCTGTTATAAAGCAGCCTCTTGTTAGCACAGCACTAAGAGTAATTGCACAGGCAAACCTAAGGCATGGAGCAGCCATGTGTAAATTATTTCTTTTAATATGTCACTGGAATTCCTAAAGGAAAGCTGGCTATTTTTTATAATTTTGTTTCAATTTGTCTCTCATTTATTTCTAGGAACTCTGGTTATTCCACAGACTGGTGCAGAGTGGAGAGGGACTCTCTTATACTCAGCCCAGGCTAATCCAAGCGCTGCGCTCTTCCTCTTTGCAGAAACACTAGAGGGGTTTCTATTCTCTTTTGTGCAGTCAGTGAATTCTCCGTGGGGATCTCCATCTATCTGGCAGGTCACATTACAGCTCTGCTCTTGTAACTGATCTGTCCATTGGTTTCTACAGAAGAAGTGTTATTGATGAATTAGTGCACATGGCGCTGAGAGTTATGTTGCAGAGTTGTTACTTTTCAGCTAGGGAGCTTTCCTGGGAATTTTCCATGATGTGCTGGATGGCTAAAGAGTTTTGGACAGTATGTAGCATACAGCTGCCATAACTCATTATGACCGATAAACAGAGAGAGCAAAATGGATAGAAAAGTTGAAGATCAAAGGTGCCAGCAGGACACGCATATCTGTGATTAGTGATGAATTTTACTGCATTAGAGGAAGCTGGCTGACTTCAAAAGGTGCTAGACCTCCTGGCAAGGCATAGAAATAAGCCCCCAAAGTGAGCATGTTATGAAAATTGCAGTTTCCCCTCAATGCGAGAAAGCACTGATTGTGCTGCCAAATGCCAGCTAAACAGATGTATTTTCTCTGAGTCCATTTTTTCTTTCCATTGAAGCCTCCGCTGCACTTTCCTATGAGGTGTAGCTATAAGCAGAATTGGAAGCATTGCCCTAGAGTAGGTCCATATTACAGCTGGCCTAAAAACAATTCTACTGTTCTGTTACAATATTTGACATACTGTAGTACAGCCCCCTAGCACACAGAAAAAACACCCAAGATTAAAAAAAAAAACCTAAACCCTGAGAAATTACAACTCATATTTTAAATTTTGATTTGCACCAAATGAAACATTTGATGTCACTAATTATGAAAAACTTAACTTTGCCAATTTTCAATTATTTTTTACCTTTACTTAGCCTAACTTTCCCAAAAAAATAACCTTAATTTTTCTTTTATGTCACAATATGGCATTTAAGTGATTTCTTTTTTCAACATACTTTGAGTCAGGAGATTAACTGGAACCAATGTTTTTCCGTAGTGTTTTGGTTACTAAGTATTGTGTTTTTCCTATGAAAAATGATGTAAATATTTCCAACCAACTCTAATATTTATGCTAAAATGATTCACAGTAACGTCCTGGGAGTCTTAAAGCAGAGACAGCATCAACAGAAGGCGTTCGACATCGAAGGTAAGGGCTGGATGATGAAGTAAACTTAAAATATCCAGTGCCATCTTTATTCAATCTATTCATCTTTGTAAAAAAGGGGCAGATTGGAAAAGACAACCACTTGCTTTTTGGAAGATGGCAGAAAGAAAAGATCATCATCCATGGGCACATGACTGGATCCAGTTTTTGGGATCATGCTTGTGTCCTGTCCTCTGGAGATAACATGTGGAGGGCAATGAGGGCAGAGGCCTGTTTATCAAAATAGGAAGGGAGGAAGGTTTCCCACCTTACTGGAATGGCTTAGGAGGCATGTTAACCCAAGCCAGGAGAGTAACAAATCTTGGCTCTGATTCCCAGCTTCCATAAAATACAAGGATGAATATTCAGTTTTGAGCTTGGATTCAGCCAGTTTAGAGAGCACTTATCCATCCGTGTGCCATACTACATTTATGAACTGTTATCCAAACTCTTTGCATTAAGGTCTGAGTTTCTATTTATTTGGATTACAAAGTCCATTTCTGCTATTGCCGTCTTGCCTTTGCCTCACACTGCAAACATCCAAGAAGCCTGAAGGTACTGGGGAAAGGGGGTTGATCCAATATCTTCTTTATTTAAGACAGGAAGTGTGTAAGCAGATGATCTATTAATACAACATTTATTAATCCCCTTCTCACACACAGGAACCAAAAATCACAAGGCTTGCTTTGAAGGAGGGGCTCTCTCACATGCACTGAAACAAGTTTCCAGCAAAGTGCAGGTGCATGCCATATGAGCAGAAGAAACCCTGGGACCACGAGCAAGCAATTTGATGACTGCTGTGTGTTCAGTGCCCGGGGTAGATTCATGTCAAGGTGACACATCCCTGGCTTGGCTCTACCCTTGTCCCTTATTGAAGAGCTGCAGGTAGTTTACTCTTACAGGCTCCTTTTCTTAATTTTCAGTGCCTGATAGATGTTGTTCCTAAACACTTTTGCAGGTGATTGCTGTGGGGAATTAGTAGGCTTCTTATTCACACCTTTCTGTCCAGCCCCTCTTGACTTACATAATTCATTAAGCCAGAGGAAACAGGGATCTCACAGAGCGTGCTGAGGCTTAGGCCAGGCCCAGAGGTGCTTTTCAATGGTTTAATTTAATGATCGTGTTGGGAAATGCTTGTGTAGATGTTAAGCATTTTGATTCCCCCCCCCCATTCTTTCCCCTGCTAATAGGTGGTTGGGCCACTGAGACACTCAAGAGGACCATTAATGTGAAGTATGAGCATTGTTGCCTGTTGACATGCTGGCTAACAAGGATGAGATATCAGACTTAGGTTCCCAGAAGGGGTGCCTAAATTTTCGTGGTTTTCAAGCATTATAGATTTTGCTTTCTAGCACAGGTGAGGTTTGAACCCCTGTCTGCAAACACCCATGTCCCAAGTGTCCCTTTTCCGTAGCTGGGACACTAGTAAAGGAAAATACAGATGTGAAAGAAGCCCTGAAGCCTTCAGGTCAAACCAAAACCAGTTTCTCCACACCCCCCCAGCGTGTATATATGGAGTCAACATATGAATGAATGTGCAGATTTCTGTCTAAATGACATGGGTCCAGTGACACTGCATGACATCAAACGCTTAGGCAACGTCTACACTACAGAACTGCGCATTGCAAAGGAGAATTCCCAGGTGCTTTAAATTGCTTTTAATCCTCAGACCTGTCCCATGCATGATTTTGGCCTCGACTCACTATCATCCCTCCAAACGGTTTCCAGGCACAGTTCGGCAACCAGCACAGCCAGGGACCATTCCCAGTTGGCAGCTTGGATATAGCTGCTCTGGTTTGGAAAGCGGGAGAGTTTAATGAATGGATGCAGGCATTTCTGTGCCAGTTGGCCTCCAGGCTAGAGAGTGGTCCCGGCAGTGTTTAATTTTCCAAAACAGACATAGCCTCAGGTCTCCTTCTTATCTCTGCCATTGACTTCCTGGGTAGTGAGGGCTTGGCTGTTCACCTATGAAAACGACTTTGTGAAAATGGAGCGTGCATGAAAGAATGGTTTCAAAGACTGTTTGTTATGAATATGGTTCTTTTTAACTTAACAAGTCATTCACAAACTGATCTTGGCTTCCTTGGATTGAGTTAGTGTTCAGAGATATTCACTGATCATTTACAGCAAGAAACATTCAGCCTCCGGTTTGTTTTCTTTGCTTCCTTTTGCAGTGGGGTACCAGCCAGCTGAGAGATCTGCTTTTGTTTTCCCTCTCCTTGATTTGATGATTGAAACTTTTCAAACAGAACTACAACACACGGCAAATATCCGCGATGAATTTCTAGATAAATAAACACTTGGGCCGAGGTTATTTTGGAAGAACAGCAGTCTCAGTGCCTCCAAATGGTAAATAATAGAGTGAACTGAGCCCAGCTATTTTTTTCCTGAAGTTGGAGGGCTTCTGCTATCTTTCCTGTTAACCTGTGCTTCTCTGTTTCGTGGCTTTGCTCGATGTTTCTGAGACACTGTAAAATAAACAATCAGGGCTGATTAAGAATCAGTCCAGGTCCCCACTGAGAAAAAGGAGACTCTTCCCATTGCCACGTTGCCCAGAAATCATAGAATCATAGAATCATAGAATGGTTAGGGTTGGCAGGGGCCTTAAAGACCATCTAGTTCCAACCCCCCTGCCATGGGCAGGGACCCCTTCCCCTAGACCAGGTTGCTCAAAGCCTCATCCAGCCTGGCCTTGAAGACATCCAGGAATGGGGCATCCACAACATCTCTGGGCACCCTGTTCCAGTGCCTCACTACCCTCTCTGTGAAGAATTTCTTCCTGACATCTAATCTAAACCTCCCTGATTTCAATTTATACCCATTACCCCTTGTCCTATCACTACAGGCTCTTGTAAGAAGTCCTCTCCCAGTACCCTTGTAGGCCCCCTTCAGATACTGGAAAGCTGCAATGAGGTCTCCTCGGAGCCTCCTCTTCTCCAGGCTGAACAAGCCCAGTTCTCGCAGCCTTTCGTCATAGGAGAGGTGCTCCAGCCCTCTGAGCATCTTCGTGGCCTCCTCTGGACTCGCTCCAAGTGGTCAATATCCTTCTGATATTGAGGGTTCCACAGCTGGACGCAGCACTCCAGGTGGGGTCTGATGAGACCATAGTAGAGGGGGAGAATCACCTCCCTCGACCTGCTGGCCACACTTCTCCGGATACAGCCCAGGATACGGTTAGCCTTCTGGGCTGCCAGCGGGATGAGGAAATGGGATGAGGATTACTGCTGATCTGGGTGCTCATGGGGTGTGTGCTCAGGGGGTCAGCCCTTGATTGGAGGTCCGTGTAGGCAACTGCTCAGCCTTTCCCAGGCGGGTATGGCTTTGGGGATGTGATACAGGCAGGCTTGCATTGCCTAAGCATATCTCTTGGCTCCGTCGTTGGCTCATCTGTGGCTTTGCCTTCACTTGTTTCCTCAGATGAGCTCCTCTGCCTGCTTATTTGTATTAGGAAAATTATCGTTCTTGTATTTCAGTCTGTGTCGCTTCCTCTGGGCCTGTTGTTAGTGCACAGAGGGATGTCTCTAATGAAGTGGATGGAAGGAGGACGACTCAGGGCTTATTTTTACCCTATACGTTGGAAGTTGGCCAGAACAAGGAAAAATACAGCAGAAAGTCCTCAGAGCATATCCACCCCTCAAGCCGGGAGACAGCAATCCCCACAGACCTTGCTCAAATGTTCCACCACTGCCCAGGGACGCTGCCGAGGAGAACAGCAGTTTTGCTTGTTTGTTTTTGAAGGGAAAAATACATGTTGCTTCCTGCCACATGGGTGAGGCTTGCTGCCCTGCCTTTGCTGTGATCCAAGTTTTTTTTATTAATAAATTAAGCCTCCGACCACCAGACTAAAAAAAAAAAAACCAAAAAGAGAGAATTTATATATATGTATGTGACAGCACCTAGAGGCCTTGATGCGGTTGGCAATTGTATCACACATTTCTAAAGAGAGATGAGGGCTGGTCCAAGGAGCCTCAAACCCAGACTGAACAGACGGAGTCAGGGTAGCAGTAAAGGGTAGATATGCAGAAAAATGTAATGTTTATCCTGCTATAACAGGGAACAGAAAGGAATAGGATGAAGCCAGACCTTGTTTGTCTGGGTCAATGAGTGGCTCATTAGGCCGTGCTGTTGCCCTAGAAATTTGGGGGAAACCGAGGCACGTGGTTTATGACTAGATGTTTACCTGCATTCACATTTTCTTTTTCCCATTAAATCTCCTTTCCAGAAGGACTGCAGGCCACCTTTTTGCCTGTTTGGTTTTGGTTTGGGTTTTTTTGGTTCATTTTTTTTTTTTTTTTTTGACTGGTGATGTCCAGGGAGAGGAGCAAGACCAGACAGCCAGGGCTCTCCCACACAGCTTCCCCGGCACAGGACGGCATCACCACAGAGCATCTTCCTCCGCTGCTGCTGTTCCTGTAACACAGCTGGGCTTCAAAAGAGGATGCTCCTCTCCCACACGCTTCAAAGAGAAACCAGGAGTCACAGAACAATTACTCCCACTCACAAGACAAAGGGAAATCCTCTTCTAACAGGGGATCATCCTGTTAAGATGAGGATGTCTGGTGATTTATGACTTGCTGCTTTAAACCCTCCTCCCTCTACTGAAGAAACACAGCAGACAGCAAAGCTGTAGGCAGATGCAAGAGAGAGACAACATTGGCAGAACTTGAAATATAGTGGGAGAGATGGGAACCCCCTTTCTTACTGTCCTTATTAGCATGCCTTAAATAAAAGTCATAATCTTATCAAACAGAGGTTGCCATGCAGAAGGGTTGTGCAGGCTGGAAGTCAAAGCTTTAATAAAGATATTTTAAGTCTAAAAAGCAACACAGCGATTTTGTCTGACTTCCTGTATAATTGATGCAAGGGGTATCAAGATAGACCTTTTCAACTAAAAAAAAAAAGTGGATTTAATGGGAATGTGTTATTCATGTCATATGTTTTGGTAATAATTTTAAGAAGAAAACTTTGAGTGGTTTATTTTGCAAAATCCAACTTATCTGCACTTTATTAGCTTCCATTTTCATTTGCATCTTCTAAACCCCAAAGACTGCATTCTCGGTAGGTCTTAGACTTCCAGCTTCTTCCTTTTTTTCTGTTAATCACTCAAACTTTAAAAAGACTGTTAGCAACCTGGGGCACAGAAAATGCTGCATTTTCACACTGTGGAACTCTTGCAACCTACTTTAAATACTGAAAAATCATAATATCTCTGCTCTCAGTTTTGTTATTGTTGCTGACATTTTTAGAGATATACCAGTTCATTTCACCTATGTTAGGCTTGGCCTGGCTCTTGGGAGAGGTGGCATCTCTTAATCTCAGGAATATCTTGGCATCTTGATGTCTGGTGTGGCAATAAGACAAGTTCTTCTCTCAAGAATAAGGAGAAAACAGTTTCAGCAGAAAGTCCTTTGTCACAAATGGAATTTGAATGGCAGGCAAACTTCGATCAAGAGCTAGAAGTAGGAAGACAAGGGTTCATTTATAGCAGCAGGTTTTAGGTGGAGAAGATAAATCCCATTGCAGGACCCACAGAGAAGCAGAAGGTAAAGACAGCCAAAGGAGACAGACCTTAGTGTAGGCAGCACAGTGTGGAGCAGCCCTGGGGAGAGAGTCAGAAGTAGAACAGATCATCGAAACTGCTACCATACCTGCTTCTCCACATGGAGCAACTCATCCAAATTTGAGTTAGTCCATGTCCAGATTAGATTACTCCATACCCATTCATATCCTAGATATTTCTAAGAAAGCATCACAGCCTGTGAAAGCTCAAGCTCGCCCAGAATAGCTTTCAGATATAGAGAAGGTCATAGTTTTAATCCAAGCCGAGTCCATCAATCTCAGAGGATTTTATACCAGCATCACTGAGATTTGAATTTGCATTGGGATGTTTAGTACAGGCCATTAATACGACAGATTTCTCAGTGCTAAAGGGAGAGAGAGTGACTGTGAATTATAAAGCCACATGCTTACTGGCAGCTATAAATTTGGGTAAACCTCCTCCCCCAGTGCTCTGGATTCTCACATGCTGTCTCCTCGGGCTGTTTCCCTCTCACTTAAGAAATATATTACAGTAGCCAAATTACCAGGGGATGAATGACCTCAATAAATTCACTCATTCTGCTCTAAGAGAAGATATCATGCTGTGGAGAACAGAGTGAGGATGTATTTTTCTCCCCAAACTTGCCATTATTCCCATTGTGTGTCAATTTTATTGACAGGTGATTTTTTCCTCCCTTGGTTGGCCCCAGTTTGAATTTTTCCATTCTGCTTCCCACTGTTAATGCCTTTTCCAATTACTGTATTTTAGCTTATATTAATGTAATCTGTATGGGGGAAGAGAATAAAGCAGAACAGGTCCTCAGCTGCTGTATACCTGCCTTGCTCAACACGTTTCAAGAGGGGTCTCTGCTGCTCTGCCCAGGTCAGGATCCATGCAGCAGTGTGGTGAACACTGAACGTAATCCTACCGTATTGTTTGTAGACAGACTTGCTAAACTGGTTATGCATGGGAAAAATTCTCCCCCAAATTATTAAAGGAATGAGTGAATTTCATTGTTCCTTTTGTGCTGCATGTATGTATAGAGGTACCCCTCCAATCTGGGGAAAAAAAAAAAAAAAAATTCTGGGGAACAGAGCAAAATTTTTATACAGATACAAAATAAGCCTATCTTCATCTAAAATTCAGCAAAAGTACGGACCCTCCCTTTCATTTTCCTACTAACTTGCCTCAGTGCTCTAAGCAAAGAGCCTAGGGGCAATGACATCTTAGAGGCTCCCAACAGCAGCAAAAGAAGTTCAAACCACACTGGGCAAAATGTCCTAAACTCCCTGGGGAAAGCCTCAGAATGGCAGTAGAGGCAGAAAACAGAGGAGAAAATCCCTACCCCAAATCCCTAAGCATCGTGTTTTTTACAAAACTTTGTCAATATTCATGTAGCTTCTCTTCCAACTGAGCACAAACAGAAGGTTCTAAAACTTTGTTTCAGCATCCACCCAGATAGCTCCAAACTTCCTGAGGCAACAGACGCACAGACCTGGTACTGGCTGAGAACAGAGGAGGTGCAATTGCCAAGAGACAATTTATAAAAAACAAAACAAACTGATAACCAAAACTGAATTCATTCATTTTATAACCACCTCCTAGGCAGCCTGAAAAAAACATGAGCAGCATCTTTAAAAAGTCTGCATTGCTCTGTTCCTGTGTCAGGAGAATCGCTGCCATGTCTGGAACTGACTATTGCCTCACTCAGTTATAACCAAGTAAAACATGGGCATCTGGCCTGGACTACTTGTGGAGTCCTCCTTTGCAGCAGCTGGAGTAAGACTAAGACTTGGTGGGGGATCATCTCACACCATGACCAAATGGGCCAGATATCAAAATGGCACAATGGAGAACCATAGAATCACAGAATCACAGAATGGTTTGGGTTGGAAGGGACCTTAAAGACCATCTAGTTCCAACCCTCCTGCCATGGGCAGGGACACCTTCCACTAGACCAGGTTGCTCCAAGCCTCATCCAGCCTAGCCTTGGACACTTCCAGGGATGGGGCATCCACAGCTTCTCTGGGCAACCTATTCCAGTGCCTCACCACCCTCTCTGTGAAGAACTTCTTCCTGATATCTAATCTAAACCTCCCCGCTTTCAATTTAAACCTGTTACCCCTTGTCCTGTCACTACAGGCCCTTGTAAAAGTCCCCCCCAGTTCCTTGTAGGCCCCCCATGACCAACCATGACCATAGGACCAGGAAACATTCAAGGTCAGGCTGGACAGGGCCCTGAGCAGCCTGATCTAGTTGAAGATGTCCCTGCTTATTGCTGGAGGGGTGGAATAAGTGACCTTTAATGGTCCTTTCCAGCCCAAAACATTCTGTGATTCTATGACTTTGTCCATCTGGGAATAATGGGTGATTTGAAAAAGAGCTCACCGGTGGGTTTGATTCCGCCATTGCATACCGGAGGAGGACCCATGCTGTTTGTTTTTTCCCCAGTCAGTGATCTGGATGATGCAGCTGAAGAGCCTCAGTCACAGCTTGAGAGCCATCCATGGAGCTTGAGAAACAGTTCGACCATTGCAGCTCAGACCAGACAGGGACAATAAGTCTTCCTTTTACCCACACTGCTCTTGTGTGAGAGCAAAGCACATGGAAAGGCTCCTCCCTAAAAACTCTGAGCAGAGTAATTTCTCTACAACTCTGCAGAAACTCAAAGTCAATGGCACAAGAGCCCCGGCAGTTATTTCCTCTAGGATGAAGGACAAATGTGGAAGGTCTGATCCAGGAAAGAACCTCCCAGCAGGTATTGGAGCTTCAATGATGCTTCACACCACTTCAGTTTGTGTTGGAGCTGTCACTGAACAGGGACGTAACGGTGGCTGCAAGAGTACTGCCCTTAGTTCTCAGGGGCAGAAACCCACTGAGAGGTCTTCGCACTGGAGCAAGACACTCCGTCTTGCAACTACAGTTGCCCATGATTATTCTACTTGCCTTTAGACTTTTAGTTATTCTTGCACAGTTTTAATTTCCCATCTGATATTCTTAGTATTATCAACATTAGCTTTTTCTCTCCTGTCAGAGGTAAGGTGAGCTATGCTTGCCAACACCTACCTCAGCCTCCACCTTGATTCCTTCTCCCTCTGCCTCACTGACCTTCCCTACATCTGAATCATGGTCACAAAGGAAAGGATGATTAAAAAAATTATCTGTTTGAAAAGGCCAAAGGCAAAGTGGGAATACAGACACCCGTGTCCTGCTTTTGTTGTTGTGAAAAAGGAAAGAAAAGGTCGCTGCTGTGGGAGTCCCATAAGAGTTGTTTCACCTTGCATTGTCGTTGTTAAAAGACAGTAGTGGTTTTGCTTTATCTTTTCTTTTATGACATCTGAAGGTTGGGAGAAAACAGAATACGACAGTAACAGAAAGCTAAAGCAATTGCTTTAAAGCCAAATCCTTTCATAATGCCCTTAAAATCTCAGCAACTGCAAAGTTTGCAGGAAAGGGTAATATCTTCTATTAGCTGATTTCAGCTGATAAAGTTGTCGGGAGGGAGAAAAAGAGCTTTGGGGCACACGAGCACTTCTTCCTACCTAAGTAGACTTTGAAATGTCATTGTTTCCTGATTTACCTCATGAAACATAAACTTTACTAAACATGGTACATTAACGACAAGGTGTGCAAATGTGCCTTTTCAACACAGAAACAGAGTTGCTTCTGTTGCAGACAGAGCTACTTCTTTGGACCTAAGATGACAAATAATTCAAGTTTAAACATATGTAGTTGTTTGTAGGCCCCAAGACACTTCATGGCAAATTCGTTCCAGCTACTTTTCTCAATGTCCCCATACAAATAAGGCCTAAGTATCAAGGCCAGGAACAAGAGAGGAGACAGTTACGTACAGTCAGGATATGAAGCCACAGTGACTTTTATATATACATATACACATGTATGTATGTATGTATATATATATAAATTAGGAACCCTGAAACTTAAATCCATATGCAGGAAAGTCTGCAAACAGACAGAAAGCTGAAGGCGTTTTGGAAGAAAAAGATATTGCTGCCTGCCAGTGTGAATGCAAATTGCATATAGGTTTAGTATCTTATGCTTTGGGGCTTTGAGATTTTCAGCTGGGTAGTTTTCATCTAAATAGAAGTCAGGTGTTTTTCAAAAGGCTTTTTCTTTTAATGCATCAAAGTATTTTTCCTACTGAAAAGGACTGGCTTTTAACCAGAATGGAAATTTTTAATTTGATCTGAAATTTTGTTTATTTTAAGGAAAAAAAAAAAGGTAAAAACCAACCGTGGAAACATTCTCACTAAAAATGCTGGCTTTAGTTCAAAAACCCTTTTGAGATATTTTCAAATGAAATATTTCCCTTTAAAACTTTAGTTTTTAAAAGAAGCTGCATATTTTTCTTAGAGTTTTTAATTAGGAAGGAAGAGAAGACTAAAAGGTGTTAAGTAGAATCAACTTAGAAAACCTTTGTGAGGAAAATTAAAATATAAGCTTATGTTAAAATGATGATATCTTAAATTAAAAATAATTGTCATATTTTGATCAAACAATAGAACATCTGGCCACATCTGATGGGGCTGGCAATACTGTGTAGGTGGCTCGAGGGGATGCAGCGCACTGGGGAAAAGTTTCACTGTCAATAAAACCAGCCATGGGCTGTTCGTTTCCTACCTTCCCATATGTTGGGCTCATTAATGGAACATCAGATCCACAAATGTGGACATAAAGTCAGCCTATACATGCCTAACTTCTGATATGAGCATCCGACCACTGCTTGGGGCCTGTGTTTGAAAAGCAGGGGCATGTCCTGAGGGCTGTAAATCCATTCTTTTTTGACGGAAAACAAATCTCAGCGGGTTTCTTTCTTTCTTTCTTTTTTTTTTTTTTTTTCCACAAAAGAGTCTTGTATTCTGCGCTGTGAGCCTGAATTGCAACGGGGAGGGGGGAAGCTGCAAATCCAGCTCAAGGCTTGAAAGATTTCCACTGTCATTGCTAGAGCGCTGCGGAGTCAGAGCCCCTCAGTGCCAAGAACAAACACATCATCACCACCATATAATGCAAACACGATGCTCTTGTAATCTGCTGTGGGACACTGGGAATCTGCCTCCCGGGAGGAGAGGCAGGCAGGGAAAGCCCTGGAAATCTTTTTCGGTGACCAAAACCATGCTTTATTGCAAAGTGCGTAAGGGGCCGTCTCTCTTTTCCAGGCTGACTTCCCACCTGCAGTGCGTTGCTGATTTAATAAGGGCTGAAAGGGATTATCAAGTTGTGAAGTTGTTTGCATCCTACTGGGTTGTAATGAATGAAGGTTTTTGTTCGGCTCGGCCTAACTGAATGCTTCTTGGAGTGATCATAGCTGGGGAAAGTCTGTAAGGGACCTGCGTTTTGGGTACATGGTTAATACTTGAACGTTCCATGATGAAATGGTTAGGTGCATAAACTCCTTGTTAGTTTTGTAGCGTGGTTCTTTCCCTTATTCCTGCCCAACACTGGCTTCAGGCTAAGTTCTTGCAATGTTTTTTTCAGCAGCATTCAGTGAAAAACTCAGTATCTTCAACTCCACTAATTAATGAACAACAGGGAAGGTCCGTAGCAGGTCTCTGTTCACCTTCCTCCTGTAACTCTGCCCCAGGTTGCTTCACCCTTGGGGAGTTTGTATCAGTTGCAGTTCTGCTTACAAAACTAATGACAAGAAGGATGCTCATTCCCTGCCAATTCCCTGCCAGGCAGTTGCAACCCCTGCTGAGAAGGACAAAGAGTGCCACAGGCACGCTGGGCTAAAAGCCTCTTAATCCGTCTCATTTTCAACCCAATAAAAGAGCAGAACAACTCTACCCAATTAGCAGACACAAAACCCACCTGTCCCTTTGGAGCCTGAACTGTACAAGTGACAAATATTTAAAACTATCTTCTTCCTGGAGGGATGTTTTTATGAACCTGGCACCTGCTTGAGAAGCAGGACTTGATCCTCTCCTAGATGGTCTTCTCTCCCTCTTGAAAGGTCAAACCTGCACTGTGACGGTCCTTTCCTCCTAGTGTGGCAGGGTTTTGTTCCCCCTCTTTATCCCAGTAAACTGTAGCTGTTCCCAGTCCCTCTCATGCTCCCTGTCCACCAGTGGACTTCATCTTGAGATGCTGACCCAATAAGGTCAAATCCTCTTGGCCATTCTCTGTGTCGGGGCTGACCCATTGGGAAAATCGTGAGCTTTACCAGATCAGGAGAACATGCAAAGCCACAGATCTCTTCATCTAAGAGAGCCTACCAAGTGCAAGCCATCTTGCTGATTCTGCTCTTGAAATTTTCTCCCAAATGTGTCATCCATCATCCAAGATTCCGGAGCAGGTAATAGCAAAAGTCTGGTGTCTTCGTAAACTTTCCCCTTACTTCAAGAAAATAAGCAACCTCACCATCTGCTCTCTCATAGCTCTGGTTCTTATCTCTCTATCTCCCATATGTTTTCTTCTTGTAGCTTTCCGTTCTCCCTCCATCAGCTGTCCTACTCAGACATTTTCTCACTTCCTTCTCCCACTCCTGCCTCTGAGCACTTCCTCCTTCCTGCAGATAATGTTTGGGAAGGGATCTCAGCACACTTAATTAGGTAGGGTGTTTACCCTAATCCAACTTTAGTCTCCCAAGTCAGCCAACAAAACTTTCCATACTGTTTCTACAGTTAATGAAGAGACAAAAATTCTTCAAGGGCTGAAGGACCATCCCTAAGCCAAACTCTTTCTCTGAAACCTTCAGAAGGGCCTGAGTCTGTTCCTTGGGAAGCCAGGAAGATTTGATGTCTGGCAAACAGATGGTATGGCTATATCACAGAGACATCACCTTCTCCTATTTCAGATGCTTCCTAAGCGCTTATTTCTCCTATGATGTTGTAAGAAAGGTGTGTAACAGTCACAGGAGGAAAAAGAGAAAGTCAGGAGTTCATGGCGGGTTTTGTGTTCTTTAGTTTAACCCAGCAGAAAAAAAGGGCTATCCAGGCCAAATGAGCTTAATATCATAGGAGCACATAATAATTCTCGTTGGAAGGGACATCAAGATGTGTCCTCAGAGCAGGGTCAGCCATGAGGTAAGACCAGGTTACTCAAGGTTTCATATGAGAAAATCTCAGTGGTTACGTCCTTCACGTGGAGTAAGGTGGAGAAGAAGGAAGCATACACAGTTCCCACTGCAATTCTGGGCTCCTCTTTGTTAGAAGTAGGGAGGTGGGGTGAGATGGGGCAATTTTCCTCTACGTGTGTGGTCCACAATGGAGTCCAGTCTCCAGAGCTGCAAACATCGGAGAAAACCAGGTGGAAAAAGTCACTGCTGGGGGTGTTTCTTGACTGCTGTTGGAGCTGGCCTGATGGTGACTGCATCCCATCCCAGAACCCTCCGCACTGCAAAGTCAGAGGTAAGAACAACTAACATGAACTGAGCCTTGACATTTATGTGTGCGGAGGGGTCCCATTTTAGAGTGAACTTGTTTCTTAGCAGCCAGTCCTCCCCTCCCCCAGACTTTGTTCCTGACTCATGTTTACCAGCTGGAGAAAACATGACAAAACAGTGAAAAAAAAAAAAAAAAGAGATCTGCTTTGAGCATTAAACTTCATTGCTGAAAGACTAGAAACTACTGTTTGGCCTGCCAAGGCTTTAATTGTGAACTTATGTAAGAAAGGCTCCTATTTAGTCCCTGTTTGCATTCAACAGGGGGTTCATAAAACAATTATAGGAATCTAGTGATAATCTTCTTTCAGCCTTTATACTCCAGACAGCCCAAAATATCAATCCAGTAGATGATTGCTCGTATGTGAGGTCACTGGGCCACTGACTGGCTGTATGACTCTCTGACTTTATTATTATTAATTGTTTTTATTAGTTACCGCTACTACAGGGCATGTGAGTCATTCACCCAGTCCACAGTCCTTAATAGCTTCATTGTATTATCCTGATCAAAGTTGGTCCTTTCTGTTTCTCTTTCATGTGATCTTCAAAGTCATCTTTGGATGGACTGAAGAATAGAAATATCAGAGGCAATTTTAGGCTGAAACAAAAATTGTCAGCTCCACATTTTTGATAGTTCAAAGATTAAAATCTTATGGTGTTAGTCTGTCATCTTGTGAACAGTCTCAGACAGGCATGAGACAGCCACAGATCCTGGCTGGAAGCAAATCAATGGACTTGCACCACTAGATTGGGGAGCTCAAAGATAGTGAATGACAGATTGTGGTACTTCAGGTTAGCTTGAAATCATTACACATACTGGATATTAAATTATACAATTCAGCGCTAACGGCTTGCTGAAAATCCTGTCTTGTGTGCAAATGAAAAGGATAAGACTTTAAGACTGTTTTGTATTCTTTTTTGCAGCGTTAATACTGCTTGACTGCAAGTTGTATTTCATACAATATCCCTGTCATTTTAAAGACAATCTCTTGGAGATCAGATCTTTACTCAAAACATTGGTTCAGGCCTGAATCTGGAAAGGTCCAGTCCTCTTGCAGGACAGTGTAATATTTCATCCTTTCATTTTGATTGCGGTGCAGGCAGGAGAAAAAGGATCATTTTACCAAAGCTATATTATTTGCTAAAGAACTGAAGCATGTGCTAAATTCTTACTGAAGACCAGGATGATCTAGAGATCCTGAGGTCTCAACTGAAGCATGTGCTTAAGTATTTTATTAGATGTGATGGTCTGCCTGGCCGCCTGAGTTGATGTTGGTATGAAATTCATGTCACAGAGATGAAGCAGCCAGATTTAACTCCCTTCCTTATAAGCTTGTAACCCAGACATGTAGGAAGCATGGTATCAAAATGAGATGAGGTTGACACTCCTTAAATCCATCATCATGACAAGTTGAGAACAGAGGGAATGCAATAATAACAGGAAAAGCCAGATGGCATTTGGTTTTTGTCCTATGGATTGTCTTTTCAATATAACTCTGGATATAAATAGGAATCTCTTGTGGGATTTGCAGTTATGGCATGATGAAATTAAATAGTCTTAATTAGAACTATTTGTCAGATTCAAATCATAGAATCACAGAATGG
>NW_010262788.1:0-4927 GCF_000690775.1 Eurypyga helias
TAGCCGGAGTTAAACCACGACATGACTATAGCTTCTACTTCTTAAAATTGCTCGTGCGGGACAAGAGAGTAGCGGCCTGCAAGCTGTCAAGATTTGTTTCTCCGCTACTGGAACAGCACGTGGTGCAAGGCGTTACTCGGCTTTAAGACCATCAAGAATAGTCGTGCTGCTCTCCCAGCACAGCTTCTCAAAGTTAACAGCGGTACAGTGAAGTGAAGCTCCATCTGTGCCGTTGGTGGGTGTAGGCTGGAACGGTGTGTAGCAACAAACACGTCCCGAATACTGACGTGGAGACGCGCGCTAGCTCGTCAGCGTTGGGCAAGAGGCGGGACGGGGGCTGTTCTTTCCAAGGCAGCGTTCCGAATGCGGTTTGGTTACATCCCAAGCTGAGCAGAGGGAGGCGGAGATGAGGGTTGCCTAGGGTAGTCCGTCGCCAGCCAGCACCTTTGACAGCAGGTCTGCGAAACGCCGGCGTTTCAAAGGGACTTGGCGAGTGACGTGTGCGGGATGAGGACTGCATCCCGATCTTAGAAATAACACTGGTTTGGGGACAGCCCGTAGCACTCCCACGGGAAGAAAACAGATGGATTCGCCTGTGTAAACATCAGCTTGCTGACAGCTAGTGCCGATTTCCCTTTCCCGCCTGCACAACTCTGCATCTTGGGGAGGAGGGGGATGTTCTTGAAGTCGAAACGCAGAAACATGGAGTCCAGGGAATGATTTCCACACGGTGTTAACGTCTTCAGTATCACGCCTAGAGTTTTCCCAAGATTATAAACTAACCCTCCTGGCCTTGGTGCTCCGTGTATTCCTCACTAATCAGAATCAGTTCTCCAGAGGGTTAGTGCTGCCTCGGGGATCTCATCGACATCCCTGCCCGAGGGAGCTGGTGAGATCTGCATCCTGGTGGGTGGAGAAGTTTATAAAATCCCCGGGTTTAGCGCCGGTGCTGCGCAGTCGCTTGACGCATTCTGCGGCTTCTGGCCTGAGGAAGGGGAGCTGGCCCTTCCGGTTCCTTGGCCCGTCCGTCCTGCTGTGCGAACGAGACGCCTGGTAGCAGCGTGGTGGAAGGTGATCAGCGAGTGAGTGAATCGGCAGGGCCTTGTGCAAAAGAAGGGGGTTGAGAACATGAGCTGGAATTGTCATTAACTCCACTAATTGGGCTGTGAGGAACTATGTATCTGCAGTGGTGAGTTTGGAGAAAATGGCAGGCTTCCAGCTTTTACGCCTCCCATTCCCTTTATTCCCAAGAACTGGGAACATTGTTCTCTTCGTTCGGAAAGGTGGTGTCTCAGGACAACTGTTTTTCCTCAGATGCCTTTCATGTCTCAGGACAACTGTTTTTCCTCAGATGCCTTTCATCCACCCCTGTAACCTTGCTACCAAGGTTGGGAAATCCTGCAGCATCCTTATCGGTAACGTGCTCTTGCCTCGATTTGTGTAGCGTTGCCTTTAGGGCCCTTACAGCCCCAATTTCTCAATCTCAGGCCCTTTGTGCCCAGAACAGGCCTTAAAGTTAGATATGATGTACTCGTTTACTGTCTCCTCGCGTGTCACCCACGAGGAGGGTCGGTAGGCTGGTCCGGACACACATAAGCCCGCGCTACGCAGTCACCGTTGCTGCGGCCATGAACAGGCTTGTTCCCAGCGATTCCCTGTGCCGGTTCCAGCGGAGGTGTACGTTGCCTGTGCGCAGCACGTGTTCCCCTGCGCCCACCCCGGGGACTGAATATGGTGTGGTTTGTTGTTACCTCTCTGGTCCTTGTGCTCCAACAACATCCGTCTGCTGGAGAGGGGGATAACAGGAATACAGGAGGGAAGTTTTATCCGTGCTCTTGAGGTGTTAGCTCTCCCTTCCCAAGTGGGGCTGACAACAGTTTCCTCAGCAGGTTGCATGTGTTTTGGGCTCTGTATGTTCACATACAGTCATGTATGTGCATTCATACATTCACATAGAGTCATGTACGTTCACATACAGTCACGTGTCACGTGTCTGTGACTGTAACCGCAGAATGAATCCCTCCGACTGTATATCCTGCACGTTACGTGTTTCAGCAGCGTGTCAGATAGAAGTGCCTTGGAATCGGAACAGCTACTGCGCACACACCTACT
The DNA here is from genome assembly GCF_000690775.1 of Eurypyga helias. Taxonomy (NCBI): domain Eukaryota; kingdom Metazoa; phylum Chordata; class Aves; order Eurypygiformes; family Eurypygidae; genus Eurypyga; species Eurypyga helias. The sequence continues at coordinate 2,113 of NW_010262788.1, forward strand.
GTGGTGAGAGGCGCCGGACTTTGTCTTCCAGGAAATTGGCACTGGAGTTGCAATGGGAACGTAAACGGTAGCATACAATCTGTTGTTGTCAGCATTGCCTGAATGCAGCTATGGGTTTGATAGGAAAGAAGCAGAAATAACTTGTTTGTGGTACTCACCCGAACCTAGATTTGATTTTTTTCCCCTTCTTTCTGGTGTTTACCTTGTTACCTTTCTGCTCAGGCAGAGGGAAGTAAAGCCACTGACAGTAAAATGCAATCTGCTTCTGTTTCCCGCTTGGAAGGAAATTGAGGCAACGCGGTTTCAAGTTGAACGGGACCTGCGGCCAGGAGAGTACCGCATGCTTTTTTCCTGATCTCGAGCGGTGTTAGGAAATACTGGGTGTGACTGGGATCATTTCCTAAGTGCGCAGACTAGTCACCCCCGCATGGGTGGGGAGGCAAGAGATTCTAGTTTCAGCCCAAACCAACTACCTGAAGATGTGGGTGGGTGGAAACTGTTGTTTGCTTTTCTTATTGATGTGGAGACGATACACACTTAAGATTTTGAAGTATTTTTTGTATTTAGTATTAATATTATCAGACTTTACACTGCTTTTTCCCCGTTTTCCCCATTTCTCTCCTCCAGTTCAGCAATGGTAGGCTCCATATGTTACGAGTCATATGATGCCATGACACATGTGTATGTATATATACGAGATGCCTGATGACTCTGCTCAGACTGCGTTGAACATCCCTCTTCAGAATCACCTGTGTTTTCACACAAGTTGCCTGCCACTATGATGCCGGGGGGCTTATCTGAGACCAAGTGTGCTACTCCAGAAGTGCAGCTTATTGCTGACAAGGTGAGTTGCCATCTCTCTGAGGATGAAGCCTCTGTGTGCCACGGGCTGAGTCTCAGAAGCTGGTGCACAGGCTGGGAGACCGGGTGGTGATGCTGCGTCAGTGTTTAAACTGAAGAAGCTCGTGCTGCGAACGGGAATTCCCTCGACTGCCGGTGTTTTCTCATCATTCCGCATAGGCAGTGTTACCGGTGAGACGGGGACAAACCACTCGCCTGGCTCGTCCTCGCCCATAGCCAGGCACAGGACTGGCTACCTGCACTTAATGTTTGCCTGTAGTTTGAAGCCCAACTGTTCCGTGCCAGCACGGAGGTCGCTTGTTGGAAATCGGAGGTTGTGTAGTTGAAGGCAGGAGATTGTACCTGGTAGGATGAATTCCTGACTGAAGGACATGGATAGGACAAAAGGTGGTAGCACGCATTAAAAAAAAGATAGTGTGCAGGACAAGTGATGGATAAATGGCGTGTTCTCTGCTGGCATGTGCTGTTGTCCACCCTCACGGCTGGGAAGCAGGGGCTGCTGGCGAGCCAGCAGGATGAGGCTGGGCTCCTGGAAGGGCAGGCAGGACCACGCCGGCTGCCAAGGGGGTTAGTTACCGGCAGCCAGCCGTCCTGTCCTGGAAGCAGCTGTGGGAACAACACCCCTGCAGATCCTGTGGTGCCCTGCCGCACGGCAGCACCTCAGAGGGTGCCAAGCGCGTCCTGAGGAGCAGGAGTTCTGGGTTCGTTTCATTAAGGGCGTGTGTTTGAAAGGATGAAAATTGGAGCGGTAAATGGGAAAGAAAAGCCTAAATACGAACCTGCCAACCATTTTTCCCTTTCTTTTTACAGGTGAAGCCACAATTAGAAAACATGGAAAACTGCACATATGACATCTTTGAAGCCATAGAATATAGGAGTCAGGTGGTTGCTGGGGTAAACTACTTCATTAAGGTTTGTATCTGTTACAGGAAGGAGCGCTTTGTAGTTAAAACAATCTAGGTGACTTGCATAGTGGCTTATAGCAAGAAAAAGCAGCAAATGTAGTAGAAAACCATCTGATACGACCAACAGAGTTAGGGAATATCTCCAGGTGCTTAAAATATATTCCTCTGTTTGGCACTACTGTAGAACAGGAATATGAAAACTTACAAAGCGTACACCGTTCTTCAGATGTGAGTGGTGACTTCACTGGGATCATCTCACTCAAAGACTGTAGATGGCCTTATCACCTCAGATTATTTAAACTACTCCTACCTCTGCTCTCCCGTTTCCTTTCAAGGCAAAGTCGCGTTCCAGTTGCCTTTGTGTCTGTCCTCCAGTTGTGTTTGTGATGATGAAGCTGAAGTCAGCCTGAGGATCTGACGGAGAGTTGGAGTGAATTTAATTTAATTGCTAAAAAATGTAATGCCAGCATCTCCTACTCCGCTGCCTAGCTTTGCGGGCAAGCGTGTGCGCTGATGTTTTGGTCGGGTGCCATGTGCTGCAGAGGTACAGCCTGCCTGCTAGTTCTGTGTTTTCAAATCCCCCTTTTTCTTGTGAAAGAAAAACGGGTAATGCTTAATTTGGAGCCCTCTGCTAGCAAAATTCATCCTCTGCTAGAAAACCTTACCCGTGGATTTGAGTAGCTTTCTGTGAAGCAACTTGTAAGAAATGGCTGGCCATGTGTTGCCAGCGCAGGCCAGAAAGGGTTGCTCAGTGGCAGGCTGGCTTTCTGGAAGTCACTGCACGTGACTGCTCTCTCTAAACCCCACGTGTGTGCAGGCATATGCCCGGGAGGATACGCACCCTCAACAAGGGTCAGCACTGGGGGATAGTAATTCTGCAGAGAGGCATTATTAGCCTTTAGAATCATAGAATCTTTTAGATTGGAAAAGTCCTTTGAGATTGTGAAGTCCAACCGTTAACCTGACATTGCTAACGCCACCACTAAACCACGTCCTTCAGCACCTCGTCCGCAGTCTCTTAATCCCTTCAGGGGTGGTGACTCCACTCT
>NW_010262788.1:4965-11471 GCF_000690775.1 Eurypyga helias
TGAAGAAAGTTTTCCTGATACCAATCTAAACCTCCCCTGGCCCAACTTGAGGCCATTTCCTCTTGTCCCATCATTTCTCACTTGGGAGACCCAACCTCCCTGCAGGGAGCTGTAGAGAGTGGTCAGATCTCCCCTCAGCCTCCTCCTCTCCAGGCTGAACACCCCCAGCTCCCTCAGCTCCTCCTCACAGGACTTGTGCTCCAGACCCTTCCCCAGCCCCGTTCCCTTCTCCGGACACGCTCCAGCCCCTCAGTGTCTTTCTTGTCGTGAGGGGCCCAGAACTGACCCCAGCATTTGAGGCGTGGCCTCAGCAGTGCCCAGTACAGGGGGATGATCCCTGCCCTGCTCCTGCTGGCCACCCTGTTTCTCATACAAGCCAGGATGCCATTGGCCTTCTTGGCTACCTGGGCACACTGCTGGCTCATATCCTGCCCCTCGTCCCCAGGCCTGCAGCGCTGCAGGAGGTTGTTGTGACCCAAGTGCAGGACCCAGCACTTGACCTTCTTGACCCTCCCACAACTGGCCGCGGCCCATTGATCCAGCCTGTCCAGATCCCTCTGCAGAGCCTTCCTGCCCTCAGGCAGGTCAACGCTCCTGCCCAACTTGGTGGCCTGCTACTGCACCTTTAAGACTTCCTTCTTGAAGAATGTCCAGCCTTCCTGGAGGCCGTGGCCCTTCAGGACTGCTTCCCAAGCGACTCTATCTACCAGGCTCCTGAAGAGGCCAAAGTCTGCCCTCCCGAAGTCCATGGTGGCAGTTTTGCTGACAGCCCTCCACGCTTCTCTTATTTAGTCGATCCCAGGAAGGACAGACATTGCCAAACCTTCTTTCACAGGTCTTTCCTCAAAATAACTCCTGAGAGTTATTTCCGCTCCGTGGGCCTCAGGGGACTGTACCGACCAGCCCACCTGTTACACGGCCGGTCTGAGTCTTAGGCGAATGACGTCTACCCTTCCCTTGCTCATGTGAGATGCGCTTTCCCTTTGTGGGCAAAGCGCCGAGTAGCGAGGAGCCACAGTTCACAGGAAGGCTGCAGAAACGCCAGAACTCACGCCCAGGTACCTTTCTGCTCTCAGTGCCATCTTACTGCTGACCCCGGCGACGCAGGATACTGGCCTGCTGAGCCTCCTGACCAAACCGCTCGGGAATGAAGACTCAAGAAAATGCTCAAATGAGTAACTGTTGTCACTTGCAGGATTGGGAAAGAGGAGACAAATGCGTTAAAACGCATAACTGCAATGAGCTCTGTCACAAGGTTCCTTCCTTCACACATTCATTTGCCACATCGCTGATGTTCTACCAGCAGCTTTACAGCTGAGACGTACAGACGTAGTGTCGCGTTGCAGCCACCACGTGAACACCTCCTGGAGTCTGAGGCATTAAACTTTCCGTGGATACCACATACCTCACACCCGTTGAGCACCCGTTGTGCTTGGCTCTGAATGTGCGAAATTATAGGACTTTGTTGCAGGTCTTTATGTGAGCACTTTCTGGAGAGGAAGGTGAGTTTATTGTTTAAAGTATTTATTTCAGGCGCTCACGCTCGCTCCCGAAAGCGCCAAGATATGGCAACTTGTCTGTTCAAGCATGGATGTGTTTGCAATAATCCTCAGGACGAGGGATCCTGGCTTTCAGGTTGTCAATTCTTCCAGCCATTCCTGGATAGATCTTTCTGTACCTTCTAGGACCTGACACTGGCTCTGCATCTTGCCCCACCTCTGGGTCATTAAGGTTTACTCACTGTCTCCTACCCTGAGTGTCCCAAGAAGCTGTGAGCTGAAGTGCTGGGATTTGGGTGACTGAAACGGGACACCATCAAAACCTTTCTCCTGCTGTGCCCTCCGGTGCTCCCACACCCCAGCAGTCCCGCTCATATTCCATTCACCTGAGGCTGAAGGGGTTAAGTACAGTTTTCTACAGGTGTAGACAGTTTCTGCCACCAGTTACTATCCGGACTTGGGTTAAGAGGTGCTGAAATAAGAATGGAGATATACCTAAAATTAAGCTCCTGAACAAAGATAATGCTTCCAGGTACGTAAGAGCATCCTTTTGTTTGAACCTGCTTCACCCATGGTCCTCCCTTTCCTGCTGTTTTGGTTTCTAGGTCCAAGTTTCTGAGACTGAGTATGTCCACTTAAAGGTGTTTGAGGTACTTCCGTCCCCGGACAACGACGGTCCCATACTCACGGGTTTTCAGACTGGCAAAACCAGGGACGATCCTCTGACCTTCTTCTGAACGACGATGGGGAGTGGCGCCTTGCTTCTGCCAACGGCCTGGGGATTCTGCCAGTGTCACCAAAGGCAGGAAAATAAACTAGGTTTTGAAAACGCCGTTTGCTCACGTACTCGTGTTGTGCCTAGGCTGTCTGCCTGGCTAATGCTCGGGTAGGCTCTCCAACGCTATTCAGGGCTGTTTCTGCCACCTGAGGTACTACAGCGGTGAAAGGGAGCGCTCCCGTTTCAGCTCCCCTTTCCAAACTGCCGTCAGGCATCCTCTGAGGCCAAAACCTGGGCCCCCGGCGTATACTCTGGGCACGGACGGGCTCCGTCCTTCAGCATGCGGCTTGTGGGGTTCGCTCGTGTGCGTTGGACACAAACCACTGGCCGCTTTTCCGAAAGTGCGGGAGAGAACTGAGAAGCCAGGCTGTGTCCCCCCTTCGTGAGTCAGCGGGGAAAGGGGGCAGGAGGCAGTAGGATCCCAGCATTCAGAGAGTGCCTGCCCTGACTCAGAGGGTGTGCTTTCCTGGAGACCTGTGGAGCTCATCCTTTTCTTCTTCCCTTGTAGCATCAGTCACTGGAAGGAGCGCGGTCTTCCGTTGAGCTCTGGGGCGACTGAGGTCGAGGGCAAGCCCAGGCCACAACAAAAACACTTTCCTGTCAGCAGCTGCTCAGGTAGGGGCCTTTGACTGACCTGCCGGGGGCCTGGGGCTCAGGGGCAAGACAGTGAACGCCTGGGTGGGTTTCAGGCTGTGCGTTCCTCTTTGGGTGCACTAGTGAAGGGTGGGTATGCGACTGTCACGGGCCTGTAGCGCCGAGAAAAGTGCGGCAGGCTGCCCGTTCCTCTGCGTGCCAGTATCCTGGATCAGATGCCTTGATTCCGGGGACTTTAGGAGTAGCCCCTCCCTTGTGCATCTCATCCGGTTTCCGCAGGAGCTGTCCTGCAGCCTGACGTTACAGATATTTTAAGATGCAACAAAAGTCTGGTACTATCACCAACATCCTCTCCCAGAGTAGCATCTGGGGGAAACGCTCAGCTCTTCCAGCTGCGAAAAAGCTACAGAGTGGGGAGTTACCAGCACCAAAAGACCCTGTGCCTCCTCACCACTTCAGCAAAACAACTGCCAGAATAAGCCAGACTTCCTCCCTCCCACCCTTTATTCTCTGTTGGAGGGGAGTGCAGGGAGAACGCTCTTTGGGCTGATGCAAGCAAAAGCGTGTAAGCTCTCCTTCATAACCAGGAGGCAGAACACGCTCCTGCGGAGCAAGGCTGGTCACACCCGCACGCAGCACACCGGCAGCGGACAGCCCGGTAACACGCGGGCTTTCACCCTGCCCTCTCCTCTCACAGCCGCTGCGGCCCAGCGCGCGCAGCCGCGTCAGCTAAACGGGGCGGGTTCCCCTCAGAGTGCAGCAACCCCCGTCCAACTCCTAACTTACCTGTGCAAGGCGAACGTCAGAATTCCCAAGGTGGGCCACAGAATTTTTCTGAGCAGGTATAAATAGTATGTATTGATACTTGACTGCCTCCCCCTTCGCCTCGCTGTCCCAGGGCGGAACAAGCCCAGCTTCCTCAGCCTTTCCTTTTAGGTCCGATGCTCCAATCACTTCCTTGCCTTGGTGGCCCTTTGCTGGACGTGCTGTGGTCCTTCCGTGCCCGCCTTGCGCCGGGGTGCCCAGAACGGGGGACAGCGCTCCGGCTGTGGTCTGACGGGGCAAAGTGGGGGGTAAGACTGGTCGCTCATTCTGCTGGCAGTGCTCTTCCTAATGCACCTTTGCTGCCGGCTGTCCAACGGGATGACTCCCAGGCCCTTTTCCGCAGAGCTGCTTGCCGGCCCAGCTGCACTGGTTACTCCTTCCGCGGTGCAGGGCGCCGCCTCTCCCTCTGTTGACAGTTTGCGCGATGCCCATCTGCTCCTTTCTCCAGGCTGTTGACATCTCTGAAGGGCAGCGCAGCCACCCGGGCTATCAGCCACTCCTCCCGGGTTTGCGGCGTGCAAACCCGCTGAGGCCACGCTCGATCCCATCACCCGGGCGAAGATGTTACACAGTGCCGGTCCCAAGACTGACCCCAAGGGCAGGGCACGAGGGACTGACCTCAGGCTGCACTCTGTGCTCCTGGAACCCTTCGAGCACAGAGGTTCAGTCTGCAGGCCACTCACCGAGCACACGCTTCATCAGTTGGCCAGTGCGGATCTTACGGAAGACGGTATCAAAAGCCTTACTGAACTCAAGCGGAGTCACATCCACAGCCCTTCTCTCCTCTCTCGGGACACTTACCTCAGGCTATCAGGTTGATGAAGCACAATTTCCTCTTTGTAAATCCATGCTGACAACTTCCAGTCACCTTTTTGTCCTTCATGCGCTTGGAAACGGCTTCCGGGATTATCTGCCCCATCACTCTCCCAGGGACTGAGGTGCGGCTGAGCCCATACTGCTCCAGCTGCTCAGTCTTGAACACAGGAGTGACCCTTTCTTCCTTCCAACCCCGGGAACCTCCCCCGACCCCACGACCTTTCACAGGCCCTTGTAGGGACACCGGCCAGCTCCCGACGCATCCCTGGGTGCATCCCCTCGAGTGCCATTGTGCCGTCCAAGCCCCCTTTGTTTAAATGTTCCCCTAACCCGATCCAGCTCTGCTGAGCAAAGGCTTCCTTTCTCCAGACTTTCCTCTTGGGGACCTCAAATTCCCAAAGCCAAGGCCAACCAGTAAAGACCAAGACAAAGGCAGCACTGAGTGCCTCAGCTATTTCCCTGTCCTCTGTCACCAGGTCCCCTGCTCCGCGGAGCACCGAGGGCCCACATGCTCCCTTTGCTGCTGATATACCTGCAGAACCCTTTCTTGCTGCTATTCTTGTCCCTCGCCCGACTAAAATAAATGATTTCTAATTAAAACATAAACACATGGGTATCTGGAATATTAAAAACACACACAGAAAAACCCTCTAAGCAACATAAACACATAGAAAACCAGTAAAGAACAGTGAAACAGCAGTCAAATACGCCAGTTCAAGGGAAATATTTATTGTTATTAAGCTGGACAAGCGTTTCTGCATTAAGTTCCTTTCTAGGACTTTTCCTTAGGACTTAGAAAATAAGCAAGAAGTTGGTTTTTTGGTTTATTTTTAAACTCATACACCCTCTACTGGACATTATACCCTACTGCTGCAAGAGGCTGAACGTGACTACCAGGGCAAGACTGTAACGCTCCTTTCTCTTACTCTCCAAATCGCTTCAGATCAAGTCCCTCTTCAGGCCTCTGCCAATCAAATACCCAGCACAATTTAAATCTACACTCACGGATGCCAAACAGCACTGAAAACATTCAGGTTTTCCTCTTGCTCCTTTGCTGCAAATACATGAGCGTCACTCCCCTTCCAAATTCCAGACCAAGCCCAGCAAGAGAACTCAGCCACCCTATTCCAGTCCAGTTGCGGTGAAGTCAGTGCCGCTGCTTGGGTCTGTCTGGGCATCGGGGACTCCAAAACTCAGGTATTGCACGGCAAGGGAATGGCGTAAAAGCAACTGATTTTTTTCCCAGCGTTAAGTTTAAAAAAAAAGACACTTTCCTTTCTCCCTGGTTGGCAGAGGACTCAACGTTTTGCAGAAAACGCCCGTAAGAAACCCTCAGGAAAAGGCACGGGAGAAGCCTGCTAGAAAAAAGCCAGTTCGTCGTGCTTCGTCTTGCTGCTCTGGTAGCTGTGGAGGCTCAGCGGCTTCTTCTCATGAGGAAGGCTTCTGAACACCCGCAGGTGCACGAACTCGTTGTTGCCAAGGTGGACCTGCAAAGCCGGAAAACCCCTGAGTTCCATGGCGTGACTTCAGCGGGAGAGCTGGGGCGGAGCGGTGCGTTTTGAGGATGGAGAAGCAGGGCGGGGGTAGGAGAAGCCGCCGCCTCAGAGGTGCGGGTCTTGTTTTAAACCACTTGGGAAATACCACCCAATCCTCCCTGTGCCTGGGCTAGGGAGTACACAGGGAGGGAACCAGGGCTGCACAGCAGCGATCCGTGTATTAAAGAACTGCCAAACGCTCCCATCTCATCGGGCACAACAAGCGCTGTAACGCCTTGATCACAGCTGGCTGTGACACCGCTACAGGCAGAGCTGACGCTGCACTGTACCTTACCACATCTGGACTTCACACAGTGTTACAGCCCAACAACATCATGGATGCGTAATAAACCCCCAGACCCAGTTTCACAAAATAACCGAAAAGTAAAAATCACCAGGAAAACCAGAGAAGTGCTCCTATCGCCGTTTAAATCGGGCAGGGAGATGGGCTGGGGGGGG
>NW_010262789.1:0-755 GCF_000690775.1 Eurypyga helias
GTCCCTTCCAGCCCAAACCATTCCCCAATTCCGCACCAGGCTTTCAGCTGCACGCAGGGTGAAACATGGCTGGACGGAAGCCGCAGGCAGTGAAAGCTGCGCTGGGATGTCAGTCAGGGCAGAGGGGCTGCACCACGCTGCTCCTTCCAGCCTGGGAAGCCCGCCGGCACCAGTATGGAGCGACATGTCGGCACCAGGCTGCCAAAGGCAAGAGTGATGCCACAGGGAGCCCTCCTCCTCAGCACAGCACTGACCTACGTCCCAGCTCCTCCCAGGAAGGCGGCTGTGTCTGTCCGGCACTGCAGCAGAGCTCACACTCGACACACCCAAGCTATTAACGCAGAGGGTTGTGTTGCGGTTTAATCCCAGACAGCAATTAACACAAACGCTCCTCGGCAAGAACACCCATCAGCAGTGCTGCTCTCGGGGCAAATCCCTAACAGCCCCCTACAGCCACTGCCAAGGGAACAGTCCCCACCAACACCCACACAGGCCGTTAGCCTGAACTGTGTGAAAGGCTTAGATGGGAACATTCCAGCTGCTTGTGACCCTCGGGAGTGAACTCGGAAGCAGGATCCTCCTGCCAAGAGAGCTGACAGGGGACAGAGCCACAGCCCCAGCAGACACCCCGACCCCAGGTAACCAGTGCAGAGGACGAAGGACCGAGCTCCAAGGGAGCTGAATGCACCACACAGAGTGACTTTAAACCGGGAGCACAGCGAGGGCTGAGCCAAGGATGGGAGTTGGACTTTCCC
>NW_010262789.1:880-8354 GCF_000690775.1 Eurypyga helias
TGGACTTTCCCCCCTCCCCAGTGCAAGTTCTAACACGGGAAAGGGACCAGACGGCCTGTAAGCACGAAGGACCGCAACCCTGTGCCGACAGAGCCACGTCACCTCCAGGGACGATGGAGCGTACCTCTCCAGCGGTTACTACAGGCGTTCAGAGGTACTCGGCCGCAGCAACAGGCCGCTGAAGAACAGGGAGAGCTGCCATCGGTTACCACCCGCGCCCAGAGCACGGGGACTGCTTCCGCCGCTCCCCGACACCAGCTGCCGGCTGAGGGACAAACCGCAAGAGCGACCCCCAGCCCCCACAGCAGGAACTGCGGCCTTAGACACAGAGTCCAACTGCCCCCCCCCACCCCCATCCTCCTACAGCTAAGACCGCTCCCGATTTTCCAGAATTCCTTTAGGAAGCGTGTGTCCAACGGGAGTAACCCATTTTAAAGGAACATGTTGCTCAGGCAGCAGTAATTTCCAACAGAGTATTCCAGCCTTTTTACACGGAAACCTTTATTCTCACCGAGATCTGTACATTCGAGCTGCACATGCTGTTAGGTCTTCGACGGAGCTGAAGCACAGGGTCACGACAACAGCCTGGTCTGTTTGAACAGGTACACGCGTTTATGCCTCGAAAGTAGACAGGAAGGTTGTGACTATCTCCTTCAACTTCGCTTCCGTCTGGTCAGAGATCTTCCCTTCGGTCCTGTTGAAAGAGCTCAGTTCAGCTTCCGACACAGAAACAGACCTACGGCCAAGCCCTGACCGAGAAGGAAAACCTTCCGCGAACAGTGAACTGCCACGCGAAGCTCCGCCACCGACACGAACTTAACATCCCTTTTCCACTTTAAGAACTAAGGTCTGTCGGCAAACGCTTCCAGAACGGCCGTACGCCGCTCAGCAAGGCTCCACCTCGTGGGGAGCTGCGCCCCGGCGGTGGAGGGCACGCGACCAACACATGACCACAAGGTAGGAGCAGGGGACAGGGCAGGACCGTGGGAGTAATTCCCACAGTCCACTCAGCGGCAGGGAAGGCGGCGAGAGCACTGTGTCCACGGCACTCCAAGAGCTTACAGCTATCAAAAGCACGACGACTGGATAGGCCATTTCAGTATGGGATTAGGAGAGGTATCCCAGTAGGTTCATTTTTAGCTTCAAATGTACTTCCTAAGTCAGAAGACAAGAAGCCGAGGTCTGGACAGAAGCACAAGGACAGCAGGAAGGCAGATCTGACCTCCAGCTCCAGGCCTGATGTTGTAGGAAACGCCTAATTAACAGTTCAGTGACCGCTAGCTGCACTCCTGCCATCAAGTCAACGAATTAAGATACATCGTACCTGATTGTGGAGAGGAGGGCCTGGTGCTGGCTCAGCACATGAGCTAGGAAAGCACTTTCAAATTTAGTGATTTTGCTGGGCTCCAGCTTGTCCAAGTGACCTCTGACACCAGCATAGATGACTGCAACCTGCTCCTCAATAGCCATGGGTACTGCAGGAAAGAGAGCTTTCATGTCACGGGTAACTCTGACATTGGGGACATCCATGCCCCAGAGTCCTTCTCGGCAGATCAACTGCACATATACCAGGCAGCTCAGACCAATCTGGACATGGTACATCCCGCCACAAAGACCAGCCCCGCTGGCACAGCTAATTAATGGGAAGGGCAGATGGGTTACGCCCAGGACACTCACCATACTGTCCCTGTTTGAGCAGCTCTGTCAGACGTACACCGCGGAAGCATCCAGATCGGACCCAAACTGGGCAAAGGCAGCTACTTCACGATACTGAGCCAACTCCAGCTTCATGGTACCCGCCACCTACACCACCAGACACAGGTCAGACGGAGCTCGGTGCGTTTTTACATGAGTCTACTGGTTAGCCGGTTCCTTGCAGCTGACAGTTGTCACAAGCCAGCTCTGCCTCACCTACCAGTCACACAAGCCTCAAGAGTGACAGGTGAGTGCACGCACTTCCGAAACACCCACCATCTGCTCGCCCTTCTAACACGAGCATGCTACTCCTCCTTGAACAGGCATGGCTGACATTAAACCTCTAATTCCGTGTCTGGACTAAAGGAAGTGTGGGCATGAGACCATTCTCTGTGTCTAGTTCTATCAGTCAGCTCAGCATGCTGAAACTTTGCAGTCCCATGTCTTCACGCAGACACTGTTTCCCTTTCTCCCCCCCCTTTGCTCCACAGGCAATGGAAACATTAGAGATCTTCGATTTATCATTTCACAACGCTAAGGAATGCAAAGCTTTATCACCTCTCTATCCGCAACTCCTGAGGTGAAATGGGTTGGAAAGCCTACACACGATATGTCTCTACAAGAGGACGAGCAGCGGGTTCAGGCCTACCTGCTTCATAGCCCTGGTCTGAGCAGCAGAACCCACACGGGACACAGAGAGACCAACATTGATGGCTGGACGGATGCCTTTGTAGAACAGCTCAGTTTCCAAGAAAATCTGAAGGAGAAAGTTGTTTTAGTGTCTTGGTCAGATGCCTGGGAGCCTCCTCAGAGGCCGCACACAGAAGCGCTGGGATGTGAAGATGCCCCACCTGTCCATCCGTGATGGAGATCACGTTGGTTGGAATGTAAGCAGACACATCACCAGCCTGAGTTTCGATGACAGGCAAGGCGGTCAGAGAGCCACCCCCGAAGGAGTCGTTCATCTTGGCCGCTCTCTCCAGCAGGCGAGAGTGCAGGTAGAACACATCCCCTGGGTAGGCTTCCCGACCAGGCGGGCGACGCAGCAGCAGCGACATCTGACGATAGGCAACAGCCTGCACGGCATACAGAACACTGTCAGACTCCAGCAGCTCACTGAAGAAATTTTGAGTTTCTAAACCCAGAGTGATATTACAGCTAACAAACACCAGTGCTAAACCATGACACCTATAAACAACGTTTCCTGACCTGCTTGGATAAGTCATCATAGATGATTAATGCGTGTTTTCCGTTGTCTCTGAAGTATTCCCCCATGGAGCAGCCTGAATAGGGAGCCAGGTACTGAAGGGGCGCTGCATCCGACGCCGTGGCGGACACCACAATAGTGTACTTCATGGCATCTGGAAGGAATTGGAGACGCACACTGTGAGTACATCACCTGATCACGGCCCTCATCGACAAACACGGCACACAGGTGCAGCGCCAGCTGCTGAAGTGGGCACGGGCAGCATCACTACACCGCGCTGGGAAAGAACACCGTGCCAGACTAACCCGCCTGTTAGCTCAACTAACCCACCAAGGCTGAGGAGCAAGGTCATGGCGGGTAACGTCTGGCACTTGCAGACTTCTTCCCATTTAAAAGGAAGTTTAGATTTTCACTAATATACGCTTTGGTTCTCGAAGTAACTCAGCCTTAAACTGTGTGATTTCCTGGGTTCTGCAAGGAGGTATTACCCTTAGTTTCAGAGTAACAAACCAATCCTATCTTTCAGATGGGTTTGTTTTCCTGCTAGGTATGACTGCTGGACCAGCAAGCAAGAGGGAAGGTGCATCACCAATTGCAAGCTGTTACATACAGTCAAGGAGAGCAGTTTCTGCAAAGACGCCGTCAGCTAATCCCTTACCCTTGGGCTGTAACATCTGTGCTTTGGCAGTGAAGTCTCTCCACTAAACGTGCCATTCACACTGACTTGCATACGTACAAAAGGAATGCCAAGCCCACAAATAGCGTAGGCCACAGCTTGTCACCAGGCCTGCCTGCCAAGCAGCAGCGCTCTGACCTCTCCCAAGAAAGGTGACTATTCCAGAAGCAATTCAGCAGTTCTGAGGCCTTGTAATAGTCTTCTAATGGGATGTAGCAAATAGGAAGGTTGTTCCCCCCCAGACACCTAGAAAGACTTCTTGTCCACAGAAGTAGTCCACTCAGTTATTAATAATTCTGCCTATACTCTCAGCTATGAAGGGTCACAGCAGCGTTCAGCATCATAATGGGAACAGGATGCCAACCTGCCAGGCTCAACCACCTCCAGAAAACTGTACCTGCATCAGTCAGCCTCTTCACCAGCTGAGCAACGGTAGATCTCTTCTGGCCAATTGCAACGTAGATACAGTACAGCTTCTTTTTCTCATCCGTGCCATCATTAAATCGTTTCTGGTTGATTATGGTGTCAATCGCAATCGAAGTTTTCCTGCGCAGGACAGACAGCGGGAGGTTAGGCTGCCCACGGTCCCCCACCGCCGCGCAGGTCTGCGTCCAGCTCTGCGCAGCGGAGCCTGCCAAGGGACAGGTGCGTAACTCACCCGGTCTGCCTGTCGCCAATGATCAGCTCTCGCTGGCCGCGACCGATCGGCACCAAGCTGTCCACCGCCTTGATACCGGTCTGCATAGGTTCACGCACGGAGATCCTGGGAATGATCCCAGGGGCCTTCAAGCCAACTCTTCTACGTGTCTTAGATGTAATAGGGCCCTTAAAAGAGAGGAAACAAACTGCTGCAGCCTGTGTCACACAGATACAGGCAGAGGTAGTGAACACCTGGTTACACTCACCTTCCCATCGATTGGATTGCCCAGAGCATCTACCACACGGCCCAGCAGCTCTTCCCCAACCGGAACATCCACAATGGCACCAGTCCTCTTCACAACATCCCCTTCCTTGATCAGTCTGTCATTACCAAACACGACAACACCAACATTGTCGGGCTCCAAATTCAAGGACATACCCTAGGACAAAAACCACATTACCCTGAACAAAGCACACCAACATTTACAAAATCTTGTGTTTAATACAGATGAGGTTATTCTACAATGTGGAACATCCAACATCATCTACCTCCGTCTTATCTGTAGCAGCAGTCAGTGTTCTGCTCTTACGTACAATGCACGCATGCTCCTTCATTCCGGTGAAACTCCCCAAGCCCTCAGCTTACCACACAAGGCATTCTACTTGTCCAGCACTGAAGTCGTTTATCTCTCTAGAAGGAGAAGCATAAGCAGGGCCCAACTACAACGTTTCTCTCCTGCCTATGAGCTGGACAAGGGAAAAGCACCGGTTTCTTCTCCTCCTAAGGAGAGTTAGGTCATTAAAAATACTGGAAGAGATGTTGCAGCACTTTTGGAACAGTTTTTAACCCTAATCCGCTCTGAGGGCTACAGGTCAGCAAACTACATGTGGTGTCGGAACAGAGGCTATTATTCAACACCAAACAGAAAAGACAGCCTGAAAGCAAAGAAAACAAAACCCAGTGTCAGATTAATTCATAATAATTCCCAGACGCAAGATGGATAAAGCTCAAGGGCTGGCCATGAAACATACTGATACCAAATCAAAGCGTGTTTGCTTTTTGTAGTATTATTTCAACTCGTTACTACACATTAACATTGCAATGAAGCCTGTAAAAGGCCCACATGGGTAACTCCAAGCCTAGTCTTCACTTCTTCAAAACGTCTTCATATCTCTAGCCTAAACAAACTACTTGAATGAAAGCTTACCTTTAGTCCAGAGGAGAATTCAACCATTTCTTCTGCCTGGACATTTCTCAGGCCGTACACACGGGCAATACCATCACCAATTGAGAGCACACGGCCAGTCTCCTCAAGCTCAGCAGAGGTGTCAGCACCCAAAATACGTTCCTCAAGAATAGAGGATACCTCAGCAGTGCCTGAGGAGAGATGTTTCAAACCAGATTCAGCACTTTCAGGTACAGTACGAATTCCATAAGCTTGTCTCCAACTCATGACCCAAGGTGCTCTTTCTCAGGCACCCCACAAGACCTGGCACGTGACACTCGCCCTCACGTATGAAGCGTAAGGTAAGGAATAGCTTCTCTACTGACAGCCAATAAAACAGCTTCAGTCGAAACACTGATGGCTGCTCGGTTACCCGTTTCCTTCAGTACGTCCTACGCTACTAGCAAACTCTCCCCCTGGAAAGCCGTTGGATTAGCTAGATTAGTTTTAGCTCAGGAAGAGCAGGCATGCTAGCTCCGCCTGCAGAGCATTTACTTGGAGTGGAGGCTTCAGAATGCCCTATCAAGTGATCTACAATCCAAGGTCAAATATATTTAAAGGATCTCAATACATCTAGGGAGTGAGTTGCTCAGTAAGCTATAAAAACTTATTCTGTCTTCCTCAAATTTATCTGGCAGTGTACCTCCAACTCAACTTTTTACAGGTTGCCCAGGGAAGCTGTGGATGCCCCATCCCTGGAAGTGTCTAAGGCCAGGCTGGATGAGGCTTGGAGCAACCTGGTCTAGTGCAAGGTGTCCCTGCCCACGGCAGGGGGGTTGGAACTAGATGATCTTTAAGGTCCCTTCCAACCCAAACCATTCCGTGATTCCCTCAGTCAGGAAACAGTAAATAACACTGTGAAATTATTACTAGATACCTTTAGTCACCCTAACCACTTCTAAAGCCATACATGAACCGCTACGCAGTGCTGCTACCTTCTCTAGCCACCAAGATGCCGGCAGCAAAAATGTTATCCTCAAGGACACAAGGTCAAACCCAGGCAGGCCTGGGAAAGTCATCCAGTCCTTCATGCTGTTACAGACAGGAAACTGCAATTTGAGGCTTTTTTATTCATGTAATGCTGCAGGAGAATCCAATCCTGGTGAAGCAGGTAAGCTGTGTAAGGCAGCTGACATCAGCCTACTCCTTCGTTTGGGGCGTAATTTGAACAGCTACTAAAGGGAAAACTCCTGAATGGGACAACCTAACAGATCAGTATAACATCCCACACTCCGTATTCAAATTCCAAGACCTTTCTCAGACTCACCAGTTTTCTGAAAATGTGTTTTGGAGGCATGGATGTTTCTTGTAGCAACAAATGCTGCACCCAAGGTGTTTCTGGAAACCTAAACCAAGAAATTGTTTCAGTCAGATTGCCTTGATCATTCAAAAAAACATTAAGAAACCACACGCTGAAATTTCTCATCATGACTTTGTCTATTTAACCCGTCTCAGTTCTGAGCTCCACAGCACTCTGTTCACAAGCTGTGGTTACAGAACCAGAAGCAGCACTGCTGAGCACAGACAGGTGTAAAGGAGACGGCTCTACATCACTGGGGTGCGTTTCCCTGCATTGCCCTGATGTCACCACCACAGCACTGCAGCAGCTCCCCTGGCAACACCTCCTCCTCCTCGTCTGCCACCTCTGCGCTGAACAGCAAAAGCTTGCAGCATGAAAAAATCAGGACGTCACTCAAGGTTCTGCCCAAGGGGGATGTAAGATGGTGCCTTCTAAGCGTGGCCTAATTAAAATATAAGTGTAGAATTTCCGAAGCAGGGCTGGAATTTATAAAATAGAATAAAAAAACCCTGCAACAGCGATTGCACTGAATGATGATGAGAATAACCCCACATGGCGAGCAAAGCTCGCAGCGCGGCCCCGGCGCAGCCTTTCCCTCGGGGCTGGCCTCTTCTTCCGTCACCTTCACCAGGGACACGGGCCGGGAACCGACCCGACAGACGTCCGCACCCTCGCTCTCCGCACAGACACGGGGAAACCGCCCCAGGCAAAGCCTGGCCCTCAAACCCCTA
>NW_010262790.1:0-271 GCF_000690775.1 Eurypyga helias
CACGGGGCAGGGTCTGCCTTGGTTTGCCCCTCGTCGCCCGTGTGCCCAGTGCCCGAGCGGGAGGGCGGGCAGAGCCGCCTCGGTGCGAGACGGGCCGCGCTGAGCCCCAGCAGGCCGGAGGTGGGCCGGGGCTTGTGTCCCTGCCTGTTCTGCCTCCTGTCTTTCAGAACGGGTGTTTGGTTTGCTGCAGAGGCTCTGTAGTTGGTATCTTTACCAGGTTTGCCCCTACTCGTTACGAGAGGCTTTTGTTTTTTCCGCGACCCCCCTGTCT
>NW_010262790.1:282-17883 GCF_000690775.1 Eurypyga helias
TATCTGTGTTTCACAGAAGTGTGAAACGCCCATGAAAAGAGGCTATTGAGTGATGAGTGCGTCCTTTTCCTTTGCTTTATTTTCTTTTCTCAATGTGCCTACCATCTTCATCTTTAGAAAATTGCCTACTTATCTCCCAAACATAGTTGCATTCTTTGCTTAATGTCCCTCTTCAGGAACTTAGTCTGTATGGAAATTACCCTGTACAGGAAATAATTTACCTTTAACTGTCATCCTTTGCAATTCTCTTATTTTTAGATTGTTTTCTTGTGGGCTTTTTTTGCCAGCTCTTAGAACAATGAGGCTGGAGACTGCTGGCATCCAATAGCTTTGACAAACTGAGTGTCAGCCTGATGTGCTCCAAACCATCTGCTTCCTGGGATGGCTAATTCTGGCCAGTGTTGCTTCCAGCTGCGGGGGAGCTGCAGCCCTAGGTTCTGCTGGGGAAATCAAAGGCATGAGGACAAACCCCAGCAGGAAGTTAAATGAATGTGAAATACAACAGTACCCATTTGGAGAAGCTACCAAAATGGTCAGCCCGCTGTGAAGTGTTGGTTGGGGTGGCTCAGACTAGAGTTTGAGTCTTTGTGACCATAGTGGTTTTTCTTCCACTGTGAGGCATTGATTTTTATTTTTTTTTAGTGTTGGTCAGAAGAATAGGTTGATTTATCGTGTTAAAATTGAAAGCATTGGAGAAAGCTAAAATCCCAAAGCATGATCTTTATTACAGAGAGCAGACTCTCAGACAGGTGTCTGTTAAGGGATTTTATGTCTCTTCTTATGAAGCTTTTATGGTAGACAGGCACAAATAGCAGTTGTGAGTGATCCTTGGTTGCCATGGCTGAGATGGAGGGATGGGGGCTGAAGCCTCTGTAGTCAGCGTGATAGCCTGGGTTTGTATGTGAAATGCAAAACCAGAGGTATTTGAAGCTTGTGCACTGCAAGATCACTCTCTTGCATGCTTTGTGATACATTATTTGTCTTTGTTCCTGTTGAAAATCTGGGGAGCTGTATTGGGTCACTTATTGCCTCCTGCAGTATAAAAATGCATCTTCCCAGAGATACTGCCCTGCTTTGACTGAAGTGCAGCAGGATGCTCAATCAAGCAGAGACAGAGATTTGGGAGGAAATGTGGTAATAGTAAAAATTTACGTAATCTTATGCTATATCAAGCGCGTACACAATGAATAATTAGGGGGCAGCTGATTTTGTTACACTTTTTGTGATCTTCCTTTCCCCAAGCCTACTGTCAGCTACTGCTGTGAAGATAAGACTGCAGCTTTTCTTACGGGCTCCGTAATACTTGGAACTGCAACATACGGCTGCTTTCTGATTATGAACATTTTTCCTGATACCCCTTGAGTTGATGTTTCATCGTTTCTGTAATATGGCTGCTGTGTTAGAGAAAAAAAGTCCATTTTGGGTTCTTGGTTGGATTTGTCTTAGCCCTTCTTCACTGAGTTTACTCGGTTTCCCTTCCTAGTTCAGCTTCCAGGTATGTGAATCAGGCCCAAGAATCTGGATTTGAGCATCTTTTTCAAAATGTTTGAGATAATTTTCTCTTCTGAGCATATCTGAAATGTGGGGCAGCAGAGTTTTTTTGAAGGTTATCACAGCTAATTCAAAGCAATGAAATCATGAAGAGGTGTGGGCCTTGCTTGAGAGGCTAATGATTAGGGAACTAGGAGCTCAGTGGGATCCGGAAACCATCTTGGTGTTTTAGGCTAGGTATTGAGATGGAAGGAGTCAGAGATGTTTCTTGGCAATATGCCTGAGTGGCAGAGAAGTAAACTGGCAGATTTGTCTCTTGGGTTACAGTCACCTGACATTTAAAGCGAGAATGCTCTTTGTACAAATCTGTATTGGACGCGAGTGTGCTCCCATAGGGCTGGGGAGGAGGAGAGGAGATGTGGCAATTCCTGTACATACTAACTGAGAGAAAAATTGTCTTGGCAGTCTCACTGAAGTTGGCAAAGGCTGCATGCCTTTTCTCCAGACATGTGAGCAGGGATGCAGGTACTGGTCCCTTCTTGTTTAGAGCTGTGCCAAATAGAGCATGTTTGTGTCTGCTTTCCAAAATCTGAAGAGGCCTACCAAAAAAAAAAAAGGTGAAACAATGGGATATCTTCAATCGTGGAAGGAAAATGAACGTAACTTACATCCCCAGGAGGTCAGGTATGGGTAGGGATTCTGTGAGGAAGGCAGACCCTTATTGTTCATGTGGGCCAGCAAATACAGAGTGAGAGCTGATGGCTTTAGTCATGAAAAGGTAGGTTAAGTCTTTAAATCAAAGTTTGAATGTGTTTTGTCAGGCAGTTCCAGCAGCAAGGCAGTAATGCACTGCGTTGTGCAACTGAAAGGTGACTGCTGCCGTAACGCTTTGATACTACAACGGTTGACAGTACTGAGTGTAATTGTTAAAGCATCTACCTGCTCTCTGCCATCTGAGTTAAACTCAGGAAAGATTTGCACGGAAGTACAGCGCTGAGTGAAACTGGTGGAAAGACAGAAAATCTGGTAGTCTGTTTGCTTAATATACAATTATTTTAACTCCAGCTAGGATGCTGTGCTGGGTTTTGTCAGGTATTTTGGTATTTTGCTAGCCTGAGTTAAACCACGACAGATTGCAGTATTGATCATGTATATAACAGAATTCCTTGTTTCCTGCAGTTGCACTGTCAAAAGATAATTTAAAACAGAATTATGAGCTGGAGGGTTGAGATGTGGAAGTGCCAGAAGGAAGGGATATCAGAATCGCAAGTGTTGATGATCTGTGCATTAGCAGGTTATCAGGATCCTGGCACGTCCACCTGCAGCTTCTCAGGACACCCTGATCAGAAAAGCAAGGCAAAGCCTAAGCAAGGAACAGTCTACACATGGGCAAGAGCAGAAAACACTCTTTAAGATACCCAGATAAGGAGGTGAAGGTTACTAAGTCCTAGTGATGCAGCAAGGTGAGACAGGATGGAGAGAAGAAAAATGACAATAGCTGTCAGCTCCTGAAGGGTGCATCCAAAGCCAGCACATACTCAGCAGGCTTTGGAGGATACAGGAGGCAGGACAAGGACTCCATGGCCTGGTCCGACACACTGTCTCCAGGCCACATGGGGAAACACGTCTTGGGGCGTGGGTACTGGCCACCCTGCTTGGGCGCAGAATCTTAGCACTTGTGAGAAAGTGAGTGAAACAGGGCTTGTTTTAAAATCAATTACATATTATAAATCAATTAAGTCAATTATTTAAAATAAAATAAGTTCATGCACTGAGCTTTGCTACAGTATTACAACATCGCTTCCTGAGGGGAAGCTTGTTGACAACAGAGAAAAGCTTGTTAAGGAAAGGACTTTTCTCAAATTAGGAGGAAGGTGCTAATACTCCATAGTCTTGTCTGGCTGTTTTGTAGTGTTTGAACGTATGAGCAGCCTGAACAGTGCGGTAATGAACTCTGCCAAGCATAGGGGAGTAACAGGCTGACACCATTAGCGTTAGGGATGTCAAAGAGGGCCAGTAATAGGCAGAAGATGCAACCAGTTTCACTGGCATAATAGAGATAAATTACACGATGAGTCTGTATTTGAATAAGTTTATATTTGGTCCTGGTTTGACTCCAGAAATAAGATAGCAGCAAGGTAGTTTTGAATACTTTTTATATTTCTATATCAGTACTATGCCAAGGGCACTGTCAGGGTTCACAGGCAGAGCTAGCTCAGCTGTTTGCTGTGAGCAATTTAGGAGATATCCCTGGGGTTAAAGACACTTACAGACCTCCTGCAGCTTACCTTTTCAACAGGTCAGGCTGTTACCCAAGAACAAGTGGGAAGGTAAATAAACCTGGGTGGTGGGTTTTTTTTTTTGGTCTTCATTTTTGCTGAGCCAAGGTCAGGTAAATAACTGCCACCAATGAAGTGAGAGAATATTGTTCACTGGTGGCAGGCACTAGCATCCTACTCACTGTGTAAATGTCAGGCTTTATTGTAATGGAAAGTCAAAATTGGCTGCAGTGTCTGAATTATCTGTAGGTAATCTCTGCTCTTGGGTCTCTGCATATATGAATTATGAAAAGGAAAGTTAAAATAAATGGAGGATTTGGCAATTTCTGTGCTCTCTCAGAAGTTGGACTCTCTTAATGACATAAGACTATTTCTTAAATATTTGTGAGTAAATTGCAGGGAAGTGTTAATTATAGTGTTTTGAGCTTGTGCTGCTCTTTCTATAAAGAATGGCCCCCGGGGTCTTGTCTGTCCCTTCTGGCCTCTGTCCAGCGTTTGTGTCGTGGTTTAACCCCAGCTGGCAGCTAAGCACCATGCAGCTGCTCACCTACTCCCCTGTCCCAGTGGGATGGAGGACAGAACCAGCAGGGTAAAAGTGAGAAAACTTGTACTGTCTTTATCTCAGCACATAACAAGCAAAGCAAAAGCCACACATGCAAGCAGAGCAAAATAAGGAGTTTGTTCACTGCTTCCCATGGGCAGGCAGGTGTTCAGCCATCCCCAGGAAAGCAGGGCTTCATCACGCATAACAGTTACTCAGGGAGGCAAACTCTGTCACTTGGAATGTTCCACCCCTTCCTTCTTCTTCCCCCAGCTCTATATGCTGAGCGTGATGCCATATGGTATGAAATAGCCTTGGGTCAGTTGGAGTCAGCTGTCCCGGCTCACTTGCTGGTGAGGGGGAGGGTGAGGAGCAGAAAAGGCCTTGGCTCTGTGTCAGCACTGCTCAGCCACAACTAAAACACCCCTGTGTAATCAACAGTGCTCAGCACAAATCCAGCACACAGCCCCACTCCAGCTACTGGGAAGAAAATTAACTCTCTTTTGTCTTACTATTTTTCAAATGTTCTGGATGTTTCAGAAATTGGATAATGATGCAACAGGGTAACTAGAAGCTGTAATCTGAATTCTTTCTCGCCCCATGATAAGCTGAAATGCCTATATAAAAAGCATAGTTGCCTTTGGGATGGGCAGAGGTTTGAGGAAGAGGACGATCACCAAAAAAATTGAATTGCGGCTTGGAGAAACCTGTCTTTGTTTTGGCTGCTTAGGAAGTTCAGGCAATTATGGTTGAAATTGCATGTCTTACCTGGCTGGGATGAATCTAGTCGTCCTGCCTTTTTGCCTCAAAAGATCCTGAACTTTGTACCATCTCATTGAAAATAAGAAAGAAGATGCTCTTAGGGGCACTAAACCATTAGGAATAAAACTGTACAAAACGTTGAATATACGTTTTCAATCTCCTGTTTCTGGACCATACCCAGTTTTCTCTCATGCTTTTTTCAGCATGGCTCCTCAGTTAGAATCTTTTGATATATATTTTTTTTTTTTTAATTTTTATCCCAGATGGTTCAAAAAAAATGCCTCCTCTGATGAAAATAAGGTTTCTTCTTCTGTCAAGGTTGGGCTTTCATAAACATGACTGAGCTGTTTCACATCAAAACTTCCAGCAAAAATACTTGCCTTTGGGAAGGCCAACCTCAGAAACTTTCTGTACGGTATGAAGTCTGGGAATATGCATTAATGGAACTTGGTTTTCACAGGGAAAACACTCATGAAAGAGGAACTCAGCCTACATGGGGATATGCTGCTTTAACAGGTTTTTGTTTGAAAAATGTGGAACTGTTGAAGTGCTTTATTTAAAGGACATGATCTCTGGAGGAATACAGGCATATTTCTTCTAAAAAGCTCTGCCTTCTCCTAGGTGAAAAAGACCTCGTCTTGGAGCTTCTGAGTCCCTACTGCACGGGCTGCCTTGAGTCACAGAATCATTAAAGTTGGGAAGAACCTTTAAGATCATGGAGTCCCACCATTAACCCGGCGCTGCCAAGCCCAGCACTAACCCATGTCCCTCAGCACCACATCTACATGTCTGTTAAATCCCTCCAGGGATGGTGACTGCCCACCTCCCTGAGCAGCCCGTTCCAATGCCTGACAGCCCTTTCCATGAAGATTTTTCTTAATTTGCAATCTAAACCTCCCCTGGAGCAACTTGAGGCCATTTCCTCTTGTCCTGTTGTCCTGTCACTTGGGAGAAGAACCCGACCCCCCCCTCTCTGCACCCTCCTGTCAGGGAGTTGTAGAGAGCGATCAGGTCTCCCCTGAGCCTCCTTGTCTCCAAGCTAAACACCCCCAGCTCCCTCAGCTGCTCCTCACAGGACTTGTGCTCCAGACCCTTCCCCAGCTCCGTCGTTCTTCTCTGCACACGCTCCAGCACCCCAGTGTCTGTCTTGTGGTGAGGGGCCCAAAACTGGACATAGGATTTGAGGTGCGGCCTCAGCAGTGCCCAGTACAGGGGGCAGTCACTTCCCTAATCCTGCTGGCCACTCTGTTCCTGACACAAGCCAGGGTGCCGTTGCCTGCCTTGGCCCCCTGGGCACACTGCCGGCTCATATTCAGCTGCTGTCAACCAACACCCCCAGGTTCTTTTCTGCTGAGCAGCTTTCCAGCCACAGAAAGAAGGACCTTGTGGGACCTTCTCTGCAGTAGCAGTGTGGGAGGCAGGGAAGGCTGGTGCAGTAGGAGGGCTTGCCAGCTCAGCATGCTGCTGGTCCTGGCCCTGCTGCAGATTGTCAGGTCCTGGCTGGAGCCCTCAGAGCTGCCATGTACTGAAATGGTGGGTCTTCTCACGCTTTTCCATCTTTCAGGTTTTCAGTGTCTGACCAGGTTCCTCAGACCTGGCACACCAGTGCTTACTTCCTGCAAAATTGTCAGAACCTGCTGATAGCAACCCTTCTGTCCTTTGCTTTTGTGTGAGTTACCAGTATTTTCCCTAGTAAAGATTTTCAAGTCATACTGAAAGTCTGTGAGCAGGCTCTTGGCAGCATGGCAACACTGGCCCCTGGGGAAGCTAAAGCCTTGGCTTTGGACCCTGTGTGGTGCACTCTTTGGGTGCACGCAGTAATGTTCTGCTGAAGTCAAAGTTGTTATGTTGGTGTCAGCCCCAGGGGAGGATGTGGCCTTCCTAGCTGATAGTTGGGTATGTTTTCTGGTGCACATGGTCAAGTAAATGGGTGGGAGGGGAAAGCAAACTGGATTGGGGTACGCTTGTTTTCTTGGGTGGTGTTTTTTTTTTTGTTTTTGTTTCCTTTTTAATCTTGCTCATTTCTTTTAGTTTCCTTCCTATTTCTATCTGTGGCATTTTAAACAGTATTAGTTTAACAACCTCATGTGCAGGGGGTTGTAATTTAGGGATAAGGTCAGACTGCTGAATTTCCTTCTATCAGTTATTATTTAGGAGCAACATCTCAGCTCTGAACTGCAGTGCAGACACAAGCAGGCATGGTTCAGTTGGCAACTTGGCGTCATTAGCTATAAAGTATAACACTGGGCTTTGTGTGACAGTTTTAATCAACTTCTCCCCCAAGGTCACCCTTGGCTTTTGAGTTATGGGAGTCCCAAAACCTGTTGTGATTTATTTTGATGAAGGTAAGTCAGTCCATGTTTTCTGGCAGTTTGGCTGTTCTGT
The DNA here is from genome assembly GCF_000690775.1 of Eurypyga helias. NCBI lineage: Eukaryota > Metazoa > Chordata > Aves > Eurypygiformes > Eurypygidae > Eurypyga > Eurypyga helias. The sequence goes on from NW_010262790.1 coordinate 7,741, forward strand.
GATCTGTAACTACATTGCTTCTAGTACTAAAAATATGTTCTGGACAAATATGTGTGGATGGACAGCTCAAATAATAGCAATCCATCTTAGCAAATGGCATTAGTTCTTTTATTGCTTCCTTCAGCTGACTTGTCCCTTCATAATAGGAGAGGCTCATTACTCCCATAGGAGGTTCAGAAAAACCATTTTTGTCAGAAAAACTGTTAGCTTTCTGGTTCAACACTTAGATGGTTTGGGAAGTGACAAAGGGATTTGTAAAGATTCTTGGGCAGCTGGAATCAGAGTGAGGAGGGGGAGTTGGGTGCTTGACAGTGCTCCAGGCGCTCAGCCTAATGGCTACAAGATTCAAACCCATTTGTATCTGCTCTCTTCCCTTGTGCTCCCATTTCCAGATGCACATACAGCAGGGATCAGGAGGATGCCTTGCAAGGTCAGCCTGACTGCCTTAGAAATGGTATATGGCTTGTATCAAAAGGATTACTGCCTGGCTGCTGTTAAAATAACTCAGTGGATACACTGTGGTGAAAATCTATGGAGTGTCATGTGTAGGTTATAATTGTGATATAAGGGTGAAATACAAGTTTATCCTGCTGCAATTTTGATGTAGCTGAATATCAGGGTTGTGCCTGTATGGATACCCAGCACACCTAATGAGCAGTTCCCTGCGTGTCCCGGGAACTCTGGAGCTAACCTCTGCAGAGAGGGCATGGCTGACTGCATGGAGACAGGGTGGTTGACTCAACAGGTGGGAGCTCTGCCGACAGGACTTTCAGACAGTCCCAGAGACTCTCCCAGGGAGCTCCTGCTGCACACAGACTAACTGGTAGATGCTGCTTGTAGGCTGGGATGTGCCGGGTAACTTCCTGGGCAGAGAAGTCAGGATCTCCTGGAAGTTGTCCCCGTTGGCATCTGCTGTAGACAAAGGTGGGATGCTTCCACTGAGTTGCTGCTAGTATCTACCTATTACTGACTGTTCTTCAAAGAGATGGAAGGAAATCTTGTGATGTTAGTGAAAGATGTTAACTAGGAGAAGTGATGTGTCAAGTTTTCTGGAACCAAAGTCCGTGTTGGCTGGTACAGCTTTCAAGCCAGTAGTAGCATGGCCACAAGTCCTGGGGACAGGAAGCTGCAAGAGGCAGAATGCTCAACGCAGAGGCAAGTGCCTCTATAATTACATCTGCCTGTGCATCTAAAAAAGACACAAGGCCTTCAAATCTGCCTAGGTAGCTAGGTCATTGCAAAGTACAAAGTCTAGGTTACAGTTTAAAAAAGACTTGGAATATTAGATGCTCTACACTGCTATTCCTTAGAAAAAGCCCTTCACAGGAACCTTGCCTTTGTTTATAAAACAGTCTCAGCTAATGATATCTGTCTGACTCAGGTGGTATTTCAGGATTTGAATGAAAGGCAACAGCTTGTCTCTGACTGTCAGAGGATGTGTGCAGGCTATTTGCTGCAAGATGAGATTGAAAGAAAAAGATCATCACCATTGAGGCAGTGCAGGAAGACTGCCATCTTTCTCCCATTACCTGTGTTCACTAAGCCAAAAAATGTGTTGTTGCCTTCACTAATATTATTCAGTATATTCAATGTGTTGTCAGCTAGTGGCCAGGAAAATTACTGCTTTAATGAAAGTGGGCAAATGCCCACTTCAGATAAAGTGCAACTTAAAAAGATTGCTTCTGCCTTAGCATTGGCCAGCATGTCTCCCACACTTTACCAAAATGCTTCACATTAGAAGATTAAAACTTAAGCAGAGGGTGACCTTTTACAAAAGTGTTTCTGCTTATTGCTCCCACCGAGCTTGTCATTCCTATAGCTTTTCTGTTGATTGCTGTTGCCACTCTGAAATGGGTCTTCTGAGGCTCTGCTGCTTTGCTGCTCTGCCTGGACCCTTCAATTGAAGGTGTTTAATCTTTTTTTTTTTCTGGACTCCTACACACAAATAAAGGAGTGAAATTCATACTTTTAAGTAGCAGACATGGGCCAAAACAGTAGGCTTACTTTTCAGACAAAAATTACTGCCTTTATCAGGGAAAGGAAAAGATTTAAAATTTTTAAGATTTTCCAGTCTGGTTCACAGGCTACAGCACTGCAAAGCCTTCGCCACTACTGCAAAGTGTTAGAAAGAGCAAACTTGCTTTCATTGCTACATGTCTGGACTGAAGTATTAAGAAGATACCTGTGCAGACTCCCAAGACTCTGGTCTTTGCACTTTTTTGGGTTCTCCTTACTGTCCCTTACAGTCTAACAGAGCCACTTTCTTGATAGAGTGGCTCCTCTGTGGAGCTTGGCTCTGTCTGCCATCACTGTGGATATTTGATGCTCTCATCCGAGAGTCAGTGTTTGTTGTAAATGTGCCAGGGGGGTTCCTGAGTCATGAAGCTGGTTTTAGACTTTTATCCCCTGGGGGGAAATAGCTGATGCAGTGTACTTCTTGGTGCTTCGAGCTGGGTTCTGCTTATTTGCAGAAGAGGTAACTCTTAATTCAGCATGCTGTTCTCATACAGACACTGATGTATTTAATTATATGTTTGTATACAGACGTGTCTTGGCAACCCAAAAACGCTTCTAACACTTCTCTTCATGAATAGTCTTTCTCTAAGCAATATTTTATTGTCCAACTTTTAATAAAGTCTTGTGAAGTACCAGTAAAGCTGAATATGAAGGTATCCTTTCACCAGGATATCAAATATGTAAGAAGCAAATTACAGCTAGTCTAATATTCAGTCTGACAGTTAAGCTATACTGTAACAATACATGCATGTGGTTCATTCACGTATGGTATTGTAGCTGTAAATTAAGCTACATTAAATCTTCAAGCATCTGGTGTGAGCTTTTTTCCCATCTCATCTGCCCTGAATATACAGAGGAGTTTGGTCCAATTAATTTCTCCAGCAGAAGAATTATGAAGGATCCTACTACTGCTTTTTAAATAGATTTCAGTAGAGATTAGAGCTTCAGGATACAGTGTCTTGAAGAATCCCTCTGGCAATATCTGAAAAGAAACATCAGTGTCATGTTCTTTCTATTTTTAATGCACTTCACTATGGAAACAGATCTGTGTTTCTCTGCTCTGTGTGTGTCTGTCCATCTTCCAAGTAATTTTGAACTGTTGGATGACATAAATCAAATGTGACAGAGGTAAAGATCTTAAAAGATAATTAGCTCCCTGCAAGTTTTTGTGAAAGTTACTGTCTGGATAGAGAGAGGAGATGTTACTTTATGTCTTTATAAACTTAGTCTGCAGTGTATGTTTAACTTTTATTAGATATAATCAATTTACAATGAGGGGAATTTACCTTTCTTACTCTAATTGTGGGTATGACTGCAGCTGGAACAAGTGGAACCTCTTTCCATCATATCTGACACTTCCTGAACTGTATATGCTGAAGGAGCTTGGACCTGGGCAGAAAGAGCACAGCAACTTTGGGCTTTGTCAGTGGTAGTCGCTGTTGCCTGAGTTGTGGGTTTAGGTGATTGGTTTTGATGGAAGCAGTCGTACCTACCTGTGCTCTACAGAGCGTGATCTCAGTATGACAACCCACCCAGGCTGGTTAGGTCTGGGGATCGGCGTGCGTCGAGTGATGTGGGGCAGTTAGGACCATTTTGTTTCTTTTGTTGCTCTATTTAGGGGGCTAAGCTTGTGTACCTCTGCAGGGTGGTTGGATTGTGTGGTGTACACCTATGCTCGTATCCATTTGTATTCCCTAATGAACCTAATGCCCACTGCTTTGTTTCAGACCTTGTCTGAGGTAGAATCAACTGCTAAACTGGTGTGTTATACAGTCAAGGTCCCTGTTCTACCCACCTACACCTCTGGCCTTATTCAGTGGCACAAGAGAATGGATTTCCTGCCTAGTTGCTCCTTCAGACTTTGTCTGCATCCAAATAAAAACTCTGGCATGTAAGAATGTCCAATGTTATCGTTTTGATGAGCTTTTAACTATTTATTAGCCTGATTGCTGGTTTTAATGCTGTTAAGCCCATTTTTAAAATACTGTGCAGCCCCAGAGTTGCAACAAAGATTAAATTGGCAATTTTTACAAGCGTCTCCTGGATTCACGTTTTGTCTTAATGGTTTGCCTATCTTTTGTACACACGTCAGTAAGAGGAAATGTAAGGGCGGGCACATCAAACAGTCTGGTGCTTCTGTGCACGCTGTCTTACAGCACAAGAGTAAAGGAATGCTCGCTGATGAGAAGAAACATGCTTGGAAAGAGTTTGGGAAACAGGACAGAGAAATGGTGTGGATCATCTGCTGTCATGGGAAATCATTAAGGGAAACAGTGCGGCAGGTCTCAGTGTCTTAGGTACCAATCGAAGTAGAATCACGGAACATTTGTAGCTGCAGCAGGCAAATCAAATGTTCCTGTGTGAAGAATAGCAATAGCAGAACTAGCAAAACTGTTGAAGGACATCCTTCAGTAGTTTAGGATGGTTAATTCACGTTTTGCACTTGCAACTGCTAATGGACAAAAAATAAAAGGTAAAAAAATATTTACTTGCCCTGAGAAGCTGAAAATACCCATGTTCCTCACTTGTTTCACTTACTTTTCTTTCAGTTGCTGTGCATCCCAGGAGTTGGATGGACAAGAACTGGAACAAATGAAAGACTTTGGGGAGGGGAAGAAATAATGGAAAGAAAGTTCAGTCAACTGACTGGCAGCATTTTGTCACCTCTTTCTCTGACAGACACTTCCCAAGCTCCTGATGGAGTGTCTACCTCAAGTGGAGAACTACCTGATAGCAAATTTAAAGGAAATTTAAAGCAAATTTAAAGGGTAGCAAAGGGCCCTTTGGCTTTGACAATCATTAATTGCTCTGCTCCTTTCCCTGGGTTTTTGTGTTTGTGCTGGTAAGCAGTGCTGCAGAGGCATGCTGAGCCATGTGGATAAGCCAGAACAGTCTATTCCATCAGTGCTTTAGTAGGTGGCTGCCTTTTACAAAGGTAATACTTAGCTGTGGTGCAACAAGGGCAGTATTTTATCACTATGGTGTAAGTATCTTTCAAGTTGTGACCTTCTCTTGGAGTGTTTTAAGTCTTCATGTCTGCCCTTTCATCATAAGGCAGGCTTTCTCAAAGTATAATGCGATCCTGGGTGGGCTGGCTGACAGGTTTTATTTGCTTTTTGGTTACTCTGAAAGTAACTCTCAGTAGATTTAGGGGGGAGGGGATAGGGAGTAAGAAATACGGTTCTCTGGTGGTCATTATTAAAGCATTATTTAAAACATTAAATTGCTTTCTAGTGTAAGCAGAACTGGATCTAATGTCTGAAGACATGTAAGAGATGGCTGAGGATGCAAGAAGATTAATTTTCCTTTAATATGCAAGACTTACATACTTAACCTTTTGCCCTTAGTGCTGTCATTTACCCTGAAGAACAGTTCTCATATAGGCTTTGCTATAGAAAAATGAAACAGCAGTGTGTATTTAAACATGACGTAGCAAGAGAGGAAAGTTATCTGTCTTTTGAAGGAGAAGCTTCTAAACAAGTAGAAAATTGGACCAGGAATACAAAATGTTTGGGAAAATGGGAAGAAAGGCATTAGGCTCATGTTTGAATATGGCCACTCAAAGTAATGATCCCTGTAATGTTGCCAGAGGGTTTCTGAAGGCTTTCAAAGGGTCTCCACATCTTTGAATCTATGAAGTGTGTCTTTTAGAAACTGGGACAGAGAAGCGTTGCAGATTCTTTGCAGGTGAAAAGTTGGGGGTTTTAACTCTCCTGCCTTATAAAACACTATCTGGAACTCTGGAAAATACACTGGAAGCAGTGTATTTTGCTGCTCTGGTGGGGTGTTTGTAGTTGTCACTGGAAGCTGTTTATGTACCTGTGTCATCCCTCCCTGTTTTATCCCAGTCATGTTTGTTACAACCTTAGAAGTCATGTTAAAGGTGGATATAGAACTTAGTAGGTTTTCTGCTTTGTGTTGCAGTATTTCTAGAGCAAACATAACGTGAATGCCTAAGAAATGAATTTACTCTAAAATTTCAGTGGGGACCCCAGCCTTGATCCTTCAATGAAATTCACCCCTGCAGAGCTCCCAGCAGCATCAGGACCTGGGCTTTGATAAAATCCTCTTTGTCGCTATTGGGAAAGTGTCTTCAAAAAATCTCTACATAGATTGAATAGCTCTTTAAAATAATTGGTTGAATATTAATTTCTCTGGCTCAGTGCAATTATATTAATTATGGGGAACTCATTAGGCACTAATGTAAATATTAGAACCTCTTCTGTAACACTCTCTGTAATTTAATGCTAATTCCTGAACCATTATTAAACTGTTAATAGCCAGGGCTGCAATTCATTCAAGTACTTCTCGTGCAATCAGTACAGCATTTCACTTGGTGAGCAACATGCATTGTAGTCCACATACATGCTTTTGAACATAGAGTCATGAGCCGTTTGCAGGTTTTCCATAGCAAGTTAGAGAAGGCTCAGAGTAAGCTTTCAAAGATTTTTTGGAGGATTAGCTAACCTGGCCTCTCTGGTTCTCATAACCACCAGAAATGTGTGGCTCTGTGGCTAAACTTCTACGTGATTCTGTATCACATGTAATCTCTTTGGATGCTGAGATGATTACGTCTCCTACGTAACTTTAAAACTTACCATACTAACAAAGGCAGTTTCCCAGTCTTGTGTTTATTTTATATCCATACACTTCAGATTTCCTTGGCATAGGGATTGCTAATATTGGGGTTGTTTCTGTTCACGTACGCAGCTTGTAGTCTTCTGATGCAGCTTGTAGTCATCTGATAATGCTGGTGCAAAAGGGGATGACCTAGTTCTTTTTCGTTAAATATTCACATCTGTTATTTTGTTAAGGCAAGGGGGCAAAAAGATAGAAATTAAGTCAGTTTGAAATAACTGGGTGAGGCCCAATGACTTCCAGGCTTTGGAAAATACTGTCTTTTAATACAAAGCTTTCTATTCTGAAGTGACAAAAATACAGCCCAAAATAAGTGCTGACATGTGATCTGGCTAGAATTAGGTGCCTGAAGAAGTCTCCATAGCTGCTGTCAAACCTCTGGAGGTGTTTTAAAAAATGAAAATCTTAGCTACCTGGAACTGTGCAGGTTCCCAGCCTTGGCAGGCCTGAAGAGCTGCACCCAAGTCTGCCTGGGGTATGGAAGCTGGGTGCTTGTCCCCATCAGTGCCCTGAGGGGTCAGCGGGATGGATAGCTGTGCTGGTGGAGGGAGGCCACTCGGCCCACTTGTGGCCCCTGCTTCTACAATTTGCCGATGCATATTTTAAAATTTTTTACATTTGGCTGAGGGACCCAAATTTGACTGCCTCTCCTACCTGAGAATGTGAATTCATGTCCCCTGTTGTCCTGCAGAGTGCTGAAGCCACTGGACTACTGGCAGTTAGGGCTGGAGGCATGCCCTACCCGCCCTTACTGAAGGATTTGGGGTTTAGTGAGCTGAAGACTGTTGAATAGCGAATATCTGGTGCCAGGTAGCACTTGAGTTGAACGTCTTGAGCTGGGCTGGAAGCAGCCTGCACGCCATCTCTGCCAGGCAGGGTATTGAGAGTGTGGGTATATCACAGGATCATGATGCTTTTCTCTGGTCAGATGCCTAAAAGCTAGCTGATGCACAATCTAACTCCTAGAGACTTTAACTGCTTTTTTTTTTTTCCTGTTTTAATGGGCTATACTGCCCTCAGCACTAACCTTTCTCCTTTTAAAGTCACAGTAGCAGCCTGGCTGGTTTAACAAACATAGCATTAAAAGAACTGCATTTTAAGACCATTTTAAAAATCTTATTCATTAAATGATGTTTGAAATCCCTTTACATACTGTCTTTAACAGCACCATCTGGTGGCTCTTGTGTAATGGGAACTTTCACTGTAGCTAGAACTGTTTCTTGCATTACAGGATATGAAATGTTTGGGTGGTTTTATTATGAATACCAGAGGAGGCGTATGGATTCTGTATGGGTAAATATGGCATAAAAACATAGACCTTGACAAAAGCGTGTTGCTGAACTCCCACACATTCTGAGTATGTGGGGTAAACCAGTGCAGAACTCCAGGGTTGTATGCGCATAAATATTTAACCTGCATAAATATTTGAGTACTAGAAGAGGGATATTTTCTCATTCTTGTAATATGTTTAAAGACTCATATTTACCATACAAAACCTTCTATTAAGGATTATTTTATGCTTGTGTCTAATCTCCTGACATGTATGTAGAGTCAGGAGAGATCAGTGAAGTCATTGATTGGAAGAACAGCCTTCTGAACAGCATGGGGAATTTAAAATATATTGAGGGCTTAGGAGTGTGAACTTTCCTTTTGATTTATTCAGTTTCAGCAAACAGAGAAGGTTGTATCACAGCAGTGAAAGAGTGGGTAGAAAGACAATGCATGTTCAGCCAGGGAACCTTTGAAACACTGAACCAAAGACAGAATCTGTTTCTGTCTTGAGCCTTTGCGTAGAACACCGTTTCTGGAGCTCATGGCTGATGGCTATAGAAATGCCACTAGAATTCCTGCACAGGAATTTCTGAGAGGGCAGAGGATCCTGCTTGGCCTTCCCTCACCCAGTTGGTATTCAACATAGCAGTGTTCAGTGTGCTACTTTAGATTATTGCTGTATGAGTGGCATTAGTGTAAGGCCACCCAGATTTAGAGCTCTGTTCTCATTGTAATAAAAGCTGATGATTCAGCATGGAGCTCTTGCTTATGTTTTGGTCTCTGTGCTCTCTAGAAAATCCAATTCCCTCAGTGTTAGGTGATCCCTCTGGCTAGGTATGATGTCAGCAGTTGCAGTTGTGTACAACAAGCTTTGCCATCAACAGCTTAGCACTGGCTTCGCTGATTAGAAACAGAACTTTTGCTTGACCATTTGTAAAGCAGATTACTCACAGCTTCCAGGACAGAACCCTTTCCAGAGAAGAGCCTTCTATGCCTCCCATTTCCTTTGTCCTCTTATTGGTAACATGAAATAGAGATGACCTGGAATACAAAGCTCATTTGCAACTGATGGTTAGTGTTTCAAAGAAATGTTATTATTTAAAAAAAAAAAAAATTGTATGGGGAAAGACCAAATTAAGAGTTTGCAAGAAGCAGTTTGGTGTAGTAGGCAGCAAGGTGTGGGCCTGGCTGTCTCAAAAGGTGTGTGCTGTGTAGCTAACTGGGGCTAATAGACACGATAGGCCAAGGCAGTGTTATTTCCTCTGTGCCTTTTCATGCCCTCCCCATATTGTCTGAGTTGTGAGCTCCTGATAATAGGGGTTTTTTTCAGTCTCTTCTTTATTTTGTGTAGCCTATTATTGGAGTGAGCATAATGAACTGAATCCTCAGCAGATGCATGTGTCCACCCTCTGATCTTTGCAGTGGAGCGTCGTCTGTTTACAGCAGTGCGGAAGGTATCCTTGTTGGGCAGAACTTGGAGGTATAGCAAATATAGTATGTATTTTTTTTTCCACAGAAATGGTATCTATTTTGTGTATTTCCATTGAGCTTTCTGCTTCATATCTGGAATGAAAGTGAAATAGCAAGTGATGAAAATAGCGATGAAAATGATGATGAGGATTTATGCGTATAATAATCATCTGCAGATATTAAAGCTTTGCAGTACCCCTTTTCAGAGATACTCATATGAGTCAGTGAGATCTGATGACTTGCTCAAGGTCACGTAGCAAGTTTGTGGCAGAGACAGAAATAGAAATTGCATCTTAAGAGTCAGTACAGTGTCCTATTCACGGACTTCCATTTGTATAGACACTGGTTGTCACAATCACTGTTGTGCTGTATGATGTGGCAAGGCTGCAGGCTATGAAGAAGGAGGGAGGCATGCCCAGAAGTAAGCTTAGTGGTGCATGCTGGGTTTAAAAATTCGGTTTTGCATCTTCAAAATTGGCATACTGTTAACTTCAATAAAATTAAGTTCATACATAATTTACAGGAATGGTAGTTAAAAGGTTCTTTGATTCTTTGTCTTGATGAAGAAACTGGCAAACGCTTACCCCAGACACCCTCGATAAAACCTCCCTCATTAACTGGTGACACGCGTGCAGAGCTGAGCCTTCTGCCATCATAGGAGTCAGGGAGTTCTGTCCTGCATCTTAACGGGAGCTGTCTGTGGTATCAACATTCACAGCTGCACTATCATAGAATCACTAGGTTGGA
>NW_010262791.1:0-294 GCF_000690775.1 Eurypyga helias
CTGCTGTATGTTCTTGCCAGGCACAGAGGTGAGACTGACTGGCCTGTAGTTCCCTGGATCCTCCTTTTTTAAGACTGGGGTTATGTTTCCCCTTTTTCAGTCAGTGAGAACTTTACCACACCACCACGACTTCTCGAATATGAAGGAGAGAGGTTTATTAACCTCATTAACTAGTTCTTTCAGGATCAACAGAAGCATTTAATCTGGTCCCATGGACTTGTGCACCTTCAGGTCCCTCAGGTGTTCCCAAACCTGATCCTCTCTAACCATGGGCAGCTCTCCATTCTCCCAGTC
>NW_010262792.1:0-225 GCF_000690775.1 Eurypyga helias
TAAACTTAGGGCTACTAGCAGAGGTCTCTCTCTTCACTGTGGGGGGCATACTGCTGTCTAAACATGCAGTGAAAACCCCGGCAGTGAGGAAGTAGCAGCGGCTTTCTGTAGCTATGTGTAACTGAACAGCTCCAGGAGAGCAAAGGTTCATCTTCATAGAATCATAGAATGGTTTGGGTCGGGAGGGACCTGAAAGAACATCTAGTTCCAACCCCCCTGCCACGG
>NW_010262793.1:0-1485 GCF_000690775.1 Eurypyga helias
AGCAGAGAAGCATCTTCTTTTGTTATGCTCGTTGGGGGGGTTGTAGTTTTTCTTGTCTCCCTGCTCTGCAGCGCTTGGGCTCAGAGTTTTTCTCTCTGCTCTCTGGCTTGGGATTGTGTTTTTTTTTTTCTCTCCAAGTGAATTTACTTGCTGTTTTGGAATCTGGCTGTGTGGTGAGATCCTGTATTACATGTTCTACTTTCTGCTGTTTTAAATACTTATTAGTAGGAGAATTGTTAGTGTCATTATAAATTTAATTTATATAATTAAATAGTTCTTATCTCAACTTCTATGAGCTTCCCTTGTTTTTTTGTTTTTGGGTTTTTTTTTTTTCCCTTTCTTCCCCGATACTAAAGTGATAGAGAGAATGTCTGGTACTTAATTGCCAGATAAGGCTAAACTATGACAGCTTTGCATCAATCAAAGAATATAATTTGCATTCAAAACATGCTTTTAATGATATTTACCTAGAATATTTCTCTCTTGACAAGTCTACAAATGAGAACTTTATGTCCTTTGTTCCAACCCATCTTTTCTTTTTCATAAAAGGAAAAATGTTTTGGGCCAATTATTTTCCTGCAGGACAATTCTCAGATATTCTAAGCCTGCTGGGTTAACAGCAAATAATTACATGCAGGTTCCCAAGAAACCCATTTTTCCCAGCAATACATTTCAGCATAATGATTAAAATGAGGGGAAGGAACCATGTCCTGTAAACAATATATTATGAAAAAGAAAACATGCAGAATTTACAGGATTGGATGACTGTGTATAAATCCATATAATTGTCAAATGCAAGAAGAATATAATTGACAAAATGCATCAGATTAGACCTGAATATTCCACTTTTTAATCACAGAATCACTAAGGTTGGAAAAGACTTACAACATCATCTAGTCCAACCATCAACCCAACACTACCCACTAGACCATGTCCTCAAGTGCCATGTCTACACGTTCCTTGACCATCCCCAGGGATGGTGACTCCACCACTTCCCTGGGCAACCTGTTCCAATGTGTTACCATTCTTCCAGTGAAGAGGTTTTTCCTAATATCTAATCTAAACCTCCCCTGGCACAAATTGAGGCCATTTCCTCTTGTCCTATCACCAGTTACTCAGGAGAACAGACCAACGCCTGCCTCTCTACAACTGCTTTTCAGGTATCTGTAAAGAGCAATCAGTTCTCTCCTCAGCCTCCTCTTCTTCAGGCTAAACAACCCCAGCTTCCTCAGCCACTCCTCATAAGACTTGTTCTCCAGACCCTTCACCAGCTTTGTCGCCCTTCTCTGGACATGCTCCAGCATCATTATGTCTTTCTTGTAATGAGGGGCCCAAAACTGAACACAGTACTTGAGGTGTGGCCTCACCAGTGCTGAGTAAAGGGGCACAATCACTTCCCTACTCCTGCTGACCACACTGTTCCTGATAAAGGCTAGGATGCTGTTGGCTTTCTTGGCCCTCTGGTCACACTGCTGGCTCATATTC
>NW_010262794.1:0-26690 GCF_000690775.1 Eurypyga helias
CCGCCGGCATGGGGGGAGGCGGCGAGGCTGGGGGGATGCAGTGATGCACCTGCAGAAGAAATGCTCTTGGAAAAATCCTCTCAACTGTACTACAGGTGGGCATGGCCCCAAGAGCACTTTTCCTTGGCCAACAAGAAGCAGAGACCCCATATGAGACTAAAGGAAAAGGTCATGAGGCAACCTACAGCCTCTGGCGCATCACGGAGCAGACACAAACCATGTCCCTGCTCACCGTCTTCCCTTCTTTTCCCTGTCTTACGGAGGTTTGGACAGCACCACGGGGCCGGACCCCCTTCCTTGGGTGTCCATAGCCTGGTGTGGGACTAGGACCTGGAGCATCCCAACACCGAGTATCGAGGGTGGCACAGGGTGGCTGAAAGTCCCTCAGAGAGGGGTGGTAAACTCGCTTCTCTGAGGTTGAGGAGCTGCAAAGGTCTCTTTTGGGGTCACCTGGAGAAGAAGACCCAGGAGCAGAGCTCCTGGAATACATCCACTCAGCCGAGGCAGCTCGAGGTGCCAGCTGGCCGGGTCTCCGGGATGGTGCCTGATGCGGGGCCGATGGCAGCATCTCCCGTAGGCCCGCTGCAGGCTGGCTCGGCCAGCCCTCGTCTCCCACCTGAGCCCGTCCCAGCACAAATCAGTCAAACAACACCCGTACGATTATCACCGCCTTTCCAGGCAGTTCCTCGAGCAGAGCAGAGGTGATGGCTGCCAGGAATTGCATTAGATCCCCGAGGTATTTACACAAGGCACGGAAGCAGGAACGCTGCCTGGCTGTACAAATACCTTCATATGCGCTCAGGAGAGGCTCAAGTCACTCGAGCACAGAGATAACAGCTCTGCCACGGGCCCAAATCGCCATGAGAACGAGAAGGATCATGGGCATTTGCATCCCGAGGTCCAGCAGCGATGCAAACCAGTGCAGCAGGAGTCACGTGGGATGGAGGTGAGCACCTACAGGAAACAGCAGCAGAGAGTTAGCACCCAGCAGGCCAACGTGTCCCCAGGACACGGTGCACAACCAGGAGGTGCTCCTGGCCTGCAAGAAGTCAGGGTGTCTTCATGTGCTGCTGCACCCAGCTAACCCACCCTCGCTGTAGGGGATGCGACTCCATCACTCCACGAGCGCTGCTCCAGGCAGCGCCTCGGGCAGCAAAGGCAGCAGCTTCCAGCACGCTGCATCCTGGGGAGAGGCTCCCTGGACAGCACGGCTGGTGGGAACTGCTGGGGTCTGAGGTCCCTTTGGAAGTCAGACTCCTCAAGTACTTTGGGAAGGGCCGAGAGCCACTCTAAGAGCCCAGCGCAAGGACCAAGGCCTGGGAAACCCAGCCTTGGGCTCCTTTGAAAAACTGATCCTCAGGTCGTGGCTAAGAGGGACTTGAATTTGTTACCGTATATTTGAAGAATGCAGATGAAGAGCCTGGGCAGGACAGAGACACCTCCCTACGGGCAGGCATAAGGCAGCCGGTCATTAAAGGGTTCCACTAATTCTCCCCAGGTCCAGGTCATCACTTAACTGCCCATCAGAGGGCTTTGTCCTCGGCAGAAGCTAGCCCTGGCCACTGCTCCTGGTCTGGCTCTTCAGTCACAGGAGACACGGGACAGACCCAGCAAACCAAACATCAGGATGGGACAATGCCACCAGAGGGCTGGTGACCTTAAAGGATGGGATTCAGCCAGAAATAACCAGAAAGGTCCCTTTTGGCATTAAAAAAAACCCAACCACCTACGTTTCACTGTTGGAAAAGCAACCCCAGAAGTCTTCAGTCAGCAATACACACCTCCAAATGCAGGAGCACGCAGAGGCTGAGCTCTTCACGAAGCGATGTGCATCTCCGGCGGGTCGGGAGAGACGGGAGATCGTCTTCCCAAAACACAGCCATCCCTGGAGAGAGCTGCACAGCACCGAATTGTTTTAAGGCCTTAAAACAGCAGCTGAAAAATCCAAGCGGATCATTTCCTACTGGACATATTTGGGAATGTATTTATTTTATATCTCGTGAAAAAATTCCAGGATGTAAGTGAGAAGCCAAGAAAAGGGGGAAGAAAAAAAAAAAAGAGGGGAGGGAGGAAAGAAAGAAAACAAATTTGAACCGGGAATGTTTTACGTGCAGTATTAAATCTCCAGCACACAATGAATCATGCAGTTCTCGGTCTAACAAGGAGGACTCCAGAAAGTCTGTAGTATGAAGGAGTCACTGGAGACTCTAAGAAATATGACAAGCTTGGTCCAAAGTGCACAAAAGAAGGTTTTTTTAGTAAATGAAAAAGGAAAGAAAAGGAAAAAAAAAATCTAATGGTAAGAAAAAAAAAAACCTCTGAAATTACAGTCCCACAACAGCTTCATTTGTATAATCCTCCTCATCCCCAGAAGCTGTTTTGCAGCGCTGAAGGAGGCTGGGAATAGAGGACAAAACGCAACCAAAGCAATATGTATCTGAAGCTGCTCCAGACCCGACCCGTGTGCTCGCGGCGGGCCGAGCGCAGGGCTGAGAGGAGGCTCGCAAGCGAGAGCGTGCATTCAGATCACGGAGAAACAGGGCCCACGGAGCCGCCCAACCTGTTCCCTCGCCCAAGGCACGCCGGTGTTTACACAGACAAACATCTGTCTGGAGCGCTTCGCCGCGTCCTTCACCCCAGCGGTGGCGGTTCCCCAGCCTGCCGAGACGGCTGGAGATTTTTCCCAACATCTACCCTGAATCTGCGCTTTTTGTTTCCTCTCCCCCCTCCAGCAGTTGCCATCCGCACGGCGGCGATTTGTGCCTCTTCCCAGTCCTTGTTTCTGGGGCAATGTGCCCTTTCCCTCGTGCATCCTGCTCTGGGCTCCCGATCTCTCCCCCTTCTATGAAATTCCAGAAATAGCCACTCCGAGGTTTGACCTTGCAGCCTCCAGCCCGACTTCCCAACTCGGGGCAGACGGTACGGGGCAGCACGGGACAGAGGGCACCCCGGGGAAGCCTCTGCTCCCCCGAAGCTCTGCCACAGCCTCTGCCACCTCGTCCCATGCTCTGTTCGAGCTGGGCAAGGCAGGAGCCACGTTCAGCTCTTTAGGGCTGGAGATCCAAATAGATGGATCTGAAGGAAGATCCAGCATGGTTGAGAGATGGATTTGGGTCTGGAGAGAGCGTACATGCACCCAGGCAAAAGCTCTCCAAGCCCTAAGATGCTTGAGAGCCCCAGCGGCAAAGCTAAGCGTGCACAGAGACGGAGCTGCCTCCGGCACATGCAAAGCCGTTGGAAACGGGCACGGAGGACAGGCCACCTATCAGAACCAGGCACCCCCTCACCCCCCTTCTTCCCGGAGCCTCCTCCGCCTGCCCCGCTCACTCGGTCAAGCAGACCCTCGGCCACGGTCCCACCGTCCTACAGAGACGTCGCTTTATCCGCTACCCAAGCGCGGCTACTCCTGCCCCGCAGCCCAGCGGCACTTCCCATTCCCGAAGCAGGAAGCAGAGTCACGTTTATCTCGGAACGTGCCTCAGCCGCTGCCACCCAGCTCAGGACCCGGCTGCCCCCTCGGTCTCCAGAGCAAAACCGTGGGATCTGCAACAGGCAGTGGGGATCTCGCAGAGAGAAATCCCCCCTCCCGGGGGCTGCGGGCATGCCGGGGGGGCTCGTTTCCCTTTGTGCCCGAGACACGGAGCGGCCAAACTCCACGAGGAGCTTGCCCACACACGGGCTGGCCGGGGTGAGCCCCAAACCTCTGGCCTCCCTTCGCCAAAAGCAGCAGCGTCAACAGAGGAATGTCTCGCCTTGCCCGCTCGCGCCGAGCTCCGACGGGAGCGATTAATCTTACGAACACGTGGAAGGAGGAATGCACAAGTCAGCAAGCGAGCGGGGCAGGTGGAGGAGGCTCCGGGAAGGAGGGGGGGGAAGGGGTGTCTTTTTTTTTTTTTGGTGGAACAAAGGGCTGCAGGAAGCAAAAGACCAACCTGTCAGCTTGGCTCAGCCCAGCCATCGGCCTGGCGCTCCCTAAGCAGCGAAACACTTTGTGGTTTTGCCCCATCACCACCGTCGCTGGGCCTTTCGGGGAGCTTGCTGCTCGGCCAAGGAACTTTGATGCAGGATGGATACAATCAAAAAAGATGGGGGAGGGGCAGAAAGCTTCCCCCATGGGCATGCACAAGCACAGCAGACTCCTTCCCTGGCCTTTCATCTGCCTTAATAACACGCTTTCTGTGGCATCTACAGAAACCGGCTAATGGCAAAGAATATGAGCTCGTCTAAAACGCAAATCCAACCTCTCTGCATATTCATGGCCGTGACGGAGCCCGGGGAGCACAACGTGAGGACAGTTACCCCGCGGAGAGCAGCCTCTGCTGTGGTACCAACGGCATCCGCGTCGTTTGAGCTCTCCTCGCTTGATTAGGTGGGAAATGGGAAGAATTATCGCTCGGATAATACCCACGGTGCCCAGCTCCAGGGAGACACCCGGACCTTCACCATGGGAATGTCCTACGCTCCCAAGAGGAAAACTTGGTATCCCAAATTATCAGTGGGGCCAGGGCAATGGGCATCAGCAGAGAGCCCTGACCCATGGGCCAGCAAGGACCTTCAACGCTGCCCTAGACCGAGCTCTTATCCCCCATGACGTGGCACTAGAGGACATCAGAGCGTTGAACAGCTCGGCAGACTCAAAGAAAGGCCTGATAGACTCTTCGTCCTTGGATTTTCCAGACTTGCCATGTCAGGAATTGCCAGAGACAGGGCCAATTCAGCATTAAAAAAAGAAAAGGTGTTTCTGCATGGAAGAGGCTCCCACATGGCCCGTGTCAGGTGGCGGAGACAGCAAGGGCTTGTGATGCGACACCAACTCAAGCAAGTTGGGTTTAATACCTGTCCCATCTATTGCCAGGAAAACCGAGACATGAAGCCTTCGGATCTCACTGTTAGAGTCTTCCCAGAAAGGGTGGACAAGCGCTATGGGAGAGATGAAGGAGTGAGGGGTACTCTTCTTCCTCATCAGTCTTCCACTGACCCTCGAGACCCACTGCACACCTGCAACAGGGACCCTACAGCGCTCCAGCCACCCCGTTTCGCACAGTGACCACAGTCACGGTCATTAATGACTCAAGTGGCACAGAAGCCGCATCCCGTGGGCCGTGCAGGAGCCCAGCAGCAGATGTCATCCCAGGAGCCTAAACTCAGCTCTGCTAATTAGCACTGGGCACCGCACGAACAGCACACGGCAAGGGGAGCCACCCCAGTATCCAACCGTGCTTCAGGATCCTCAGTGGGGATCCATTAGGGACTGGCCAAGATACACCCTCTGGGAAAGAGATGGTCTAAAAGTGCTGTCACAATTAAAGGCGCCAGTCCCGCTGGCCTGCAGCTCCCCAGCATCTTCCCAAGACTCCCTTGTAGAGCTGTGCTCTGCCCCGGCTGCAGAGCCGTCTTAGGGGTTAGTGGCGTTTTGGGAACGGGGATGCCCCATCGAGTCCCAGTGTTCTTCACTTGTTGGATGAGGAGGGATCTGGAAGGCACCAAAAGTGCTGGGGTCCATCTGTGGTTGTCCCTGACCTGCACGCTCAGAAATATGACACAGATCCTAGGACCTGGGGACAAACGTTTATCCGCAAGCCAAGCCCAGATGCGCTCCCGCGGTTAAATGGGTCAGAACAGAGCGTTACGGGTGGTTCGTTTCCTTCATTCTCCACCCCTCCGGAAGTCAAATGTGCCCTGGAATTCTCTCCTCTGGACCACTAAGAAAAAGGAGTGGGATGTTGCAGGAGAGGGGTGAGAGCCCCCGAACTCTGGGTGTGGGAAAGGTGCCCCTCGGAGACAGCCCCCCACTTGGGCAGGGTGCAGAGGGGCAGGAGCTGGGCCACCCTGCTGCTCTCCAGGAGCTGCCGGGAGCTTCCCTGAGCCGAGGCTGACCTCCACAGGCCAGCTGGATCATAACAGCTCCGCACTCCTCGGGCCAGGAGCACCAGGAAGGTATTTCCAAAGAGGAATAAGGGCCCTTTCCCCACCAAACCCAACCCAGTGTTACCCAAACAGCAGGCACCCGCGGGGGACTGCCTGCCATGTCCCAGCACGGATGGCACCATAGCGGAGCTGCCAGCTCAGGACACGGGAGCTCCTGGGCTTGTTCCTCCTCCCCATCTTCCCGATTCATCCAGGGCTCCTGTCTCCCCTACTGCTGCCTTCCCTGGGTCCAGAAATTAAGAGGTGATGAGAAACACGGATGCCACAGAGGTGGAAGGTTCACAGCAATCCATTAAGCTGTTGCTCTGATGGGGCTTTTTGGGGCCCTGAGGACCCCTTTTGCACACAGAAGATAAAGCGATACAGACCCAGGAGTGCCAATTCTCCCAAAATCCACATCATCCGCTCACAGCAAGGACTCTGGTATTCCATAGGCAAGGATCTTTGGCACCTCTGCACAAACACTGTGCCCGGAAGGAAGGGCTTGTTAATCAGCAGGGCAGCAAATGCTGAGGATTTGGGTTTCAGCTCAAAAAAGAAAGGTCTTGGTGTAGCTGGTCGAGGCTTCCCTTTCCCGGAAGGTCTGGGCGAGCAGCGTGTACACCCAGACAAAGACCGGTCATCCCTGGAGGGCAAGAGCAATTCCAAAGCCTCCTGCCTTACTGAGGTCTGCACTTCAGCTGCTGATCCGAATTCCTAGACACAGCGTTCGCCTCCTCAAAGCCTCGGGTTTGTCTGGGTGTCCGGGCCAAGTCCAAGGGCTCTCCGGCATCCCAGCGGATGCGCTTTGCCCTCCGCACACACCAGCGCCCACCGGCCTTTCCGTGGCACAGCATGTGACGGGAACGGAAAAGCGTGGCCCCGAGGAGCCATGCGTGGCCGGAGCAGCGGGCAGTTTCCCCACAGAGGGGCCGTTGTCAGCTGGCGAAGCTGGGGAGGACTTCAGAGCCGGAAAATCAAAAGGAGAATTATTCAGAGACTCCTTTTAACGCCTGGAGGAGGGTGAGCAGAGCAAAGGCAACACGCCACAGGCAGGACCGAGCAAGCGGTTTGCAGGTCCGAGACGTTTATATGAGGACGTTGGCCAGATGTGACACGAGCTGCTCCGTGTCCCTGCACCCCCTCGCTTTCCCTCTGAGCACAGCCCATGCTCCGAGCAAGGACCCTGGGGTCTCGCTGTGCCCCGTGTTCCAGCCCTGATGCTGCCACAGGTTCCCTCACAACCCCCCAGCGCAAGTTGTTTCAGCGCGATGGTAACAACCACCCTCGGAGGCCTTTGGAGCAGCGGTGCCCGCGGCCCAACATTCAGCACAGCGAGAGCCCCGTTCCCTCTCTCCCACCGCCACCACGGTGGGAACCGCAGGACCAGGGAACACCAGCGGGAAACCAGCCTCTGACATGGAGAGGGCAGAGACCTTCTGACCGTCCCGCCACGATGCCACGGGCCCTCTCGTGCGGGTAGCTGGACTTTCTGCCTTGCGGATCACTTCTTCCTGGCCTGCTGCTAGAAAAAGACTTGCTAGACTAGTGCTGCGAAGAAGGCATGAGAAAAAAAAAAGTCTCCCATGAAAAGCATCGTTCAGGAAGGCGCCTGGCAGACAATTTGATGTACCGACACATTCTGCAGAGCCGAGTGTTTACACTGAACTCTGTACAGATACGCACTCCAGGCTGGGCAGAGATCAGGATCACAGCAAGGGTGTAAATAAAATTATGAGTGTAACACTGATTCCAGTTTGCCCACTAACAAGGTTCCCATTCACTGAAGGAAACATTCCCAGGAATCGCTCCTATTTGCTGCCCGGCAATTCAGGCTGCTGCCTTTTTCTCCTGTTCAACCAACGCTCCCGATAAAGCGGGGAGCCTTCCGGCCGCTATCGCCACGCGAAGATACAAAGAGACCTCGCCTTTCATCGCCTGTTCCAACCAGACGCTGCGGCCAAAGCGGGGATCCTGGGGAGTCAGGATTCCTTCCTGGCCCTTCTGCAAACTCTGGCAGAGGCATTCCGCCACGGCATGCGAAAGGGGGGGCCCTGACATGTGCCCGCGCTCCACTGAAACGGCTGCATTCATAAGCCGAGCTCCCCGCGGACGCGATAAGATCGATCCTTGGAAGCGGCGTAACCGCAGCAGGACCCAACTGCAGCCGGGGTGTTTAACCTACGCACAGCACCCCAGCTACAGCCGGGGTCAGGTCAGCGCCGGGGATCTCTCCTCCGGGCTGCGCCGCGCGACGCAGACACGCACTGGGTGACTCACACAAGGGCACCCCGAGTCAGCAGCAGAGCCAGCCGCTGCGCCCGAGAGCGAGTAACCTGGAGGGACCCCCAACGAAGCTGTGAAGCTCAGCTATTCTCGGGAACCAGTCACAACTTGCCTCCGTTTCAAGGCTTTCTCTTATCTTTTGCAGCAACTCGGGCTCATTGTGAAATCTCACCACTAGAGATGTTAACAGCCAGGATTTATGGCTTCTGTAGTTTCCCTTTAATAGCTTCAGCTGGGGAAGCGCTGGCGAGGGATGAAAGATGCTGGTACGGGATGGATGTCAGGAGAAGACTTCAAAGACTTCCAATACACTGAGTCGCGTTATGATACTCGGGATCCTTCTCTTACAACCATCCAACGCTTTCAGGAGCCTCTCCCTCCTTAAGCAGAGGCTTAACCATTTGGACCCACAGCTAAGCACCTGCGTCTCGGCGCACGAGGCTCACAGGCAGCATTTTGCCCTGAGGAGCCCCCGTTCAGTTGCTCCCAGCGAGTTTCTCATCACCTACAGCACATTACACAGCAGTACCTTTCTCCTCATCCAAGATTTCCCTAAATCCTTCACTCCTAAAGACACTATAAAATGCCAGCTGGCTCAGAACAAACGAGTAGCCACTACAAAACCCAGTTTGCAGCAGGAAGTTTCATGGGAAAGCTGAGCAAGGTCTGCTGTAACAAGTCGCTGCCCATAAGGACAGTCTTGTCTGGAGGGGAAGGATGGAGGGAGCCTGAGAAGGGATTTTGCACACTAATATCCAGGGGTCGGATCGCCCCTGGGGCTAGTCACACTGTGAGAGTTTGCTCATGTGCATCGTTCACTGCCCGCTAGTACAAAAGGATCTTAGAGTAACTGAACTGGTCTGTCACACACTGCATGCCTGCGGGGCAGGTGCTGGCACCCAGGGACAATCCCCGTCCTGTGAGTTGCCTGCCAGTGTGCAGAAATTCCCTCCTCAAGGAATCTAGCAGAGAATTCACCCCATGGTCAGAGCAGCATCGTTTCACGCTCCTTCCCGTGGGGGTTTTGTTGCACAGCCGATCCTGGCGCAGGGTCCAGAAAACACTCTGAAATTAGTTAGACCCCCTTGAAATCTCAGCCTGAACACTCCAAATCCGCCAACCCCTTGCACGAGGCCGGCAGTGAATGCCTATGTGCTGCTGGATATCTGATTCCTAGGCGAGTGGGTGCAGCAAGACAAAGAGCCAACCGCTGCCTTAAAATAAAACACAAACTACAGGAACTCCCAGTCCCCATAAGAAATATTGCCCGAGGAAATTAAAACTAAGAAGTCGCTGAAGCAGCATACGCCTGCCTACACCCTAAACCCACATACACAAGCAGGAGCCGTAAAAGCCCTCAGCGCTTTCCTACCCTATGGCCTTGCACGGCGCATCCCGGCTTCACACGCCCGTTCGTCACAGGTAATGCCACCCGCGTGCCAACAGCGGTTTAAGTTGTCCAAGCGCCCTGAACGACGAGAAGAAAAGCACAAGCTGCATCACCCAGGCTTGTTTCAGACATGACCCCCAGCAGGAGCCCGTGGATACAGATCAATCCATCCAGATCGAATGAAAAAACTCAGCTACAAACCACAGAATCGGTACGAGTACTAACGCAGCTTTGTCACCCTGATGTAACTCCATTCTCAGCGAGCCAGCAAAGCAGACAAACAGAAGTCACGGTGACCAGCAGAGCTTAATAAACGCCAGTTTCCTCAGGGCACGCGTCCCTGTCCTCACGCACCCCTCTGCTGCAGCAGCCTCAGCTCCCCTCCTCACCCCACGAGCCTCCTGACACAAGTCAAGGTGCAGCAGTGCCACGACTTGTCTGGAGCTGTGTGTGCTCAGGCCAGCCCCGCTCCAGAGCGCAAGGACGCCAGTGGAGTTCTGTCCTCCAAAGGGTCTTCGCTTGGATCTCAAAGGGAGATGATTGTCCATGCTACTGTCTTCTGAAAGTCTCCTCTTCGGAAGCTGCAGATGGAAAACACTACCAAAACCCGTTAAAGGCAATTACTCCCCTTTTAAGAAGCGAGACTGAGACACTACAAATGGAAACAGCCTGTCCAACACAGACAAAAAACCAACTCGTGGCCCCTAGAGTCAAGTCCAGGGAACTATTGTCTAGACCACCCTTCTTCCTCGTCAGACGCTTCCCAACAAGACATCACCTCACAAACAACCTCCAACGACCGTGCAGCTACAGAGCGGGAACTCGACTTGTTGGCTGTTCACTGGGCCCAGCTCTACGCTTCATGTTCCGAGGCAATCATTTGCTGAGGAAGACGACTGGGGTCTGTATCTTTTGCCTGGCACCCCAGGACCACTGTGGGAGTACCCAGGAGTTTGAGTTCTCCTCGGAAAGCTGCATGCATACAGAGCAGCTGGGAGAAGCTGTGCCGCGCGGTTCATAGCTAGGCTGATTGCAGCTGGCTGCCGTGCCAGGGCTGCTCGGGATTGAAAACAGGTTACAGCATCCCACAGCAAAGGCTGCAGCAGGGGTAACGAACCAAAGGAGAAACAGGAGCAGAAGCTGTCAGGGATGGAAGATATTTCACGCTGGGAACAGGAAGGGGGAGTCACGACAGACAGGTCTGTGGGCTGGGCAGGAGTCTGACCAACAAGCTTTCTGTTCCCAGTTCATGCCACTCTTCAAACCTGATCGTAGGAAAACGAGGTAAAAATAATGGCGATCTGCTCCTGGGTTCTGCTCCCACTCCAACCACCGACTTCTAAGAACATACAAACTTCTTGCAAGATCTTAGAAGATACAAACCCATTTCTGAAACCCACAGTCCCACCTGCCTAATGGGAAGGAGAGGACCAGGAGGCTTGAGATGCACAAGGCATCAGAGAACCCTCTTCACCCCCGAGCTCTGCCTTGCAGACACCCCTCGCAGTTCCCTCCTGGGCACACTATCAATCCTGCCGCCTTCCAGCGTTTTAGTTACCTGCAGCTTCCCACAAGCAGCTTTTTAAATGACCCAGGATTTAAAGTTTTGCCACGTTCTACCCCTACAGCCCAGCCCTGTCAATGCTGTCTCCTCCACCCTGCATTCAACCGATGCACGGACAGAGAGGGCTATTTTAACGAGCATGACCTTCCTACTCATTAAGGAGCGTATCACTTTAATCAGACACTTTAAAATAAGAATTCAATGTGCAAACTGACAAAGTCATTCTCCTAGGTCCTGCCAAGCCCTTTGCCGTAGGCAAAGAGTTGAGACGTCCCTTAGCATCAATTTTGTTTGTTTATTTATAAAGTTCACATGTTTGATCTTTGTTTAGCAACTGTTTTCATCTCTCTGTCCAGTGGTAAGAACACAGCAGTTCTTCTCTTGAGTCAAAGAATCATGAGTTCTCTTTTTCCAGCTCTGGAAACCATCCAGCCTCAGCTCTGAGAGCTCATCAGAAATGCAGCACGCCCGAGTGCGGTAGGATCTGCAGGGAGAAGGGTTCCCTACCTCCAGACTTCCCATTTCTCACACACAGCTAAAAGCCAGGCTCTTTAAGTCACCTGAAGTTAATACTTCTCAGAAATCCTCTCATGACACTTGACTAACCTCCCCCAGTCTCTGGTTGGTTTTGAGCACTACGATCGCGACCCCAAGCGCTCAGCCACCGCACACTTCTGGCAGTCTTGGAACAATACTAACCCAGGCTTTGCTATTGCCAGTGTTGCTGCATTTTTTTTCTTCATTAAACTGCTTTAAGTCTCCCCACTGTGCCCACCAACGTCAGGAGACCACCACAAACCCAAGCATTTGGGTGCTATTCAAGGTGAATCGTGCTTTTGCAGGATGAATTCAATGAAGTAAATCAAAGCCCTGGAGCAGCAGCTCCTAAACATGTCTGAAAGGTCAGTCAGCTTCTCATGGACCATTCACCCTCTGCTAACGCCATCCCCTCCTTCAGATAAACCCATAAAAGCCTCCTGGACCACCTGTGATGCACCAAGAGGAGTTTGGGAACCATCAGTTAAATTAATGAGTCACTACATCCACCCTTTCTCCTGGAAACTTTCGGAGACAGCAAAAATGTTGAGACATTCAGCTCACATTTAGTTTTCATTGGAATGAGTGTCCAAAAGCCCTCAGGCAACCAGGTCAAATGACTTCCTCTTTCATCCCACTGAATACAAAGGTTTGTCCAGGTTTCTTTTTCCTTCCCTAAAAATCTCAACCACCCTCTGACAAG
Organism: Eurypyga helias; assembly: GCF_000690775.1. Classification (NCBI taxonomy): domain Eukaryota; kingdom Metazoa; phylum Chordata; class Aves; order Eurypygiformes; family Eurypygidae; genus Eurypyga; species Eurypyga helias. The sequence continues at coordinate 12,388 of NW_010262794.1, forward strand.
TTGGGTTATTCCTACACCAGCAAATACTCAACAGAATCCTTCAGGGTCTCCTCAGCCTTGTAGCTACTGCATTTTGCTGTTTATAGGAAAACTTGAGTTGAGGAAGTAATTAGAAAATTGTTTCTGGAACTTCCACAGAACAATTAATACTACAGAAGCTTTTGGCAAATAGTATGTTTCAGCCTCTTTGCGCTACAAAAACTGGAGCTCTTACAAAGCGTGCTAATTGCTAAAGGAACGACCCAAGACAAACCAGCTCCCACCTGCTGACGCGTGTGCGACGGCCCTGTGTAAAAAATGGAACACTGCTAGCAAAGTGCCCGTTTGTTTCTAGGAACTTCTTAATGAATCACCACAAAAATAAGCCGATGAGTATCTAAAACAGCATTTCCAACAAGGTGCCGATGCTTCAAGGGTAGCACCACTGCACGCCCATCTCAAGGCCAAGCAGTGCTCGAGATCACTGGATCTCATCCCGCTTGGCACCAGACTGACAACCACTTCCAGTGTGTCACGAGGCTCACTGGGAATAGGGATGAGTGCAAATGAGAAGAAAACAGTCATTTCAACAATCTCCGGGGTCTAGCTAAAGCATGTTGATGGTGGGAGAAGGGTGACACACTTCACAGGAGTCACTGCAGGCCTCAGACCGCGCTGCTCTCAGTCCTTACGATGAGGTGAACAGATACCGACTGCTTTCACAACTACCACTTATCACACTTGAGGGAGTCCAGACCCAAAACCACGGAGTTCATTATGGATCTCTAGACTAGTCTTCCTTGGGAACATGGGAACATCTTTGGAGAGGTAAGCCAGCGCTATGAAACCTGGATTCAAGCCAAGATCAAAACTATCTGGATGAGAGCTGTGCCCAAGAACAGGCAGAACGCAGCGGTGGGAATGAGTACCAAACACGCGGCCTCACCTAGCTCCTCTCAAGCTCTTAAATTCTCCCCATTGCTCGCAGCAGCTACACAGACTGACTGGGAGTGGGCTCCGCAGCTTTCACTGACCCAAAAGTCCAGCTGTTTCTTGCTAGGACACCCAGCAGGAACCTTCCACACCAGACTGGGCAGCTACCTGCAGCGTCCTAAAAGCAAAATCTAGCAAAAATTATAAAGGTTATTAGCTACTCCAAGGTGGCCTTTGCAGCACATCACAATTATACAAAATACTAAGCCTATTGCAGCTCCACAGTATTCCTTTCCAGCGTGCTCTTCACACGAAGAGGGTGTTACGCTACCTCCTGGTCCACCCTGCTGCATGTCATGGAACTGAGTGACCAACCTCAAACAAGGCGACTGCAAACCTTATTGCAAAACCCACCCTCTGCTCACACACCTCCGTCAGCAACAGCGATAGAGGGAACAGCAGTCCTACCAGGGGCTTCACTGCTGGATTTCCTACTGCTTCAAGCACGTCTGTTACGCTCCCGCATGTGCTCGAACTCAGATGGCATCCCAGATTACAGGCTCCGGGAACGTCTTCTGGATTCCACCAATTTCCTTTCAGAAACAAAAATCAGCCCCCAGATGGACCTCAAAACATAACACAGACAAGAGATTGACATGATAATGCATAGGAAGTTTTGAAGAAAACTTCTACCGGCAGCTGGTGGTCTTTGCTCTGCAGACCTAGTACCTAGTTAACACCCTCCAATTAAAAGCAAGGGTGTATGGTGTTTACCGTGGCTGGCTGAGACGTATCTGAAAGCCGAAGACGGTACGGAACCGCAGCTGAAACGGAGTCTGAAAGCGCCGGGTCCGAAATCCGTGAACTCTTGTCAATTCCGTCTCAACTCCTGAACTGGGTATTTAGTGGATTGTCTGGGTGGAAACAAGTCGAACCAAAACATGAGAATTTTTTAAATGTCTTTTTAATCAATTTTCACAGTCTCACTCTGAAAACCTCGTAATCCACAGAAAACCAAGCTATCAAAATGTACGTTAAGTTTTCCCTTAAAGTCTGAACAACCACAATTTTCATAATTTCTGTAGGAGAACTCAGTATTCCTCAAAACTTTCTTAAAAGAACAAGTTGTTCTTCACTTCCAGAAGGGGGGTGACAGCTTAGTTATAATGCTAGAATCAACACTATTCTGCCTTAAATCACAGCACCACTGAGGGAGACAGAAGGCCAAAACTCGAGGATGTAACCACGACCAAGTCTTGCTCCGTAGCTCAGCACACCACACTCAAGGCACAGCTTACACGTGTGAGGACTGCGGTCTTCACAAAGAAGAGAAAGATCTGCTCGGTAGTGAAAATATAACTTTATTTTTAACAATAGCTGCCAGCAGGATACTGGTATATCTGTAAAATACGTTTCAGAGAGTGAAAGACATAAGCAAACTACAATAAGTTGTATCAACTCTTCAAGTATTTCTGCAAACAACGCTCCAATTCTTGATGTCCTCACTCAGGAGTCTCGGTATCTTGTTCTGCTCCACTATTCCTCCATCCCCCACACCCCCTCCAGAAACAAAATGTAATAGTTGGTGGCACAGGTTCTGAGGCAGATTAAATATTTTTCACTTGGGATAAAGCCTTCTTCTGAAAATATTAATTGGCTGCGTTCAGATAGTACTCTGAGTGGCAAAGAGAAAAAGAAGTTGACTGTACTTAGCCACTTTTTGTTCTACACCGAGATAGGCATCAGTGGGTTTGGCTCAAGCATCTTCAATTTATTCATGTCTGTGCTCCTTTGATACGAAATGCTAATCTGCTACTTTAGCATAAAAACTTGATTACATCTCTCCTCTTATCATGGAACTGCACGCAACTCTCAATCGGTTTAGACATGCCCATTGCGGAAAAAACACCAATTTTATGGGAAAATGCAAACGCCGAAGCTACATGGCTGGGACTGTCCGTGTGGGATGTTTACAGGGAGCAGCGGAGAACAGTCGATGGACAGGAAAGCTTTGGAGTGCATGAAATTGTGTCAGAATTCACATGCCTCTTGTTCAACAGGCAGCTCTCACACACACGGAATCTCTTCAAGAAGGAAAGCTTTGTTACGAAAATAAAGTCATGCATATAGTATAATCTGTTCTCCCACACAAAACCAGGGTGAGGATGATGGATTTTCCCTTTATGTTCAGGAAATGCACAAGTCACCTGTTTTAATGGGAATTTAAGCATATTTCAGCTTGAGAATAAAGTAAGTTATTCAGCATGCTAATACATGCAACCAACTTGCAAACTGGAATGCCTACTTGAAAGGGTAACTGCTGCTTTTAAATTGCAGAAGGGGCTAGAAGCATCATTTTAAATTTAAACAGGGGGTAGATTAATTGCTGTTTGATGAAATTAAAAATGCATTTAAAGATCAGATTGTAAACAAGTTGACAGAAGTCAAGAATTTACATAGTTATGAAAGGGCTTTTTTAATTAATGTAGCGCTGGTGATTGGGGCCAGATGAAAGTGCTCTACCCACACCAGACGCTAAGGCTTTTACACACCACCCCAGTGCGCTCTCCTCCTGCGAAGGGATCACCTACGGAGGTGAAAGCTGCTCGCTCTCCATCAGATTTCCTGGCCTCTCCGAAGCCAGAGGCTGGCCAGCTTCTGCCACAACACACCAAAACCCTGCAATAGGAAGCCAAAGAGATACCAACTCCTTTCGCACAGGACAGTTCAGAGCAATCATAGGGTAACCGCCTCCAGAAATTGCTAACCTGGTCCTCATTTGAATTACACCTATGAGGGAAAGGCTCCGACGCTCCACGCTTCCTCGTACTGAGATAAGAAACACATTAGTTACAGCAAGAGCTTTAACTCTGTTTACAAGCTTTCAGACACAATCATTAAAATACTTAATGCTGAATATAACGTATTACCATTGTTTGAAGATTGCCTAGAAAGTAGAGAGAATATATTACCTATAAAAGAACAACAAGCCTCGTATTCACCAAGCGAAGTATCTGCGCGCACGCGCTAGAAAACCGCACGGAAGCGTCCGCACGGAATTGCCTGGCGCACTGCAGGGTGCGCGCAACGGCCAATTTGTGTTTAAAAGGAGCGAGGACCAATTCCTCCAACCTCAGCCAACTTCCAAGGGCCACCCTGATCTGGGTTTTAGAGTTAAAAAATTTAACACAGCTATGCCCACAGTCACAGCGCTTCCTCGAGTTTTGTTTGTCAAGGTTAATCGGACGCTGGCAAAGAGCACCAAACCAATGAGGGCTGGGGTTGGTTTTTCCCCCCCAAGTGTCGTAAAAAATGGTATTTAACAAAAAAGGAAGTCATTCCTTTTTCTAAATGTCACGTTGTAGCAAAGACTGAACCCCTACAGAGGATTATTATGGCTGAGAAACTTTATTCAGGATGAGAACGTGACGTCAGAATACAGTAATTCTTAAAAGGCTACAGTTAAGTTTTTCCTAATCAGGTCGCTCTGCAGAATTTTCTGTGTCTAAACACGCCTGTAAATAAACCATAATAGGGCCTAAGTGTATCTACAGTCGTCTTCGAAAGACACCTAACAGGAGAGCTGACTGCCTTTATACTGGCAGTCCGGCTCTAGGAAGGCAAGACAAGGCACCACAAGCCATGTACACAGATACGGCTTCTTGTACTCTACCTCTTCAACGTCAAGCTAAATTCATGGGTATATAAAGTAGCAAAAGCAGGATGCTTAGAAAAGTCAGGCTGGTTTTCATAAAGCCAGTGCTTACCAAAAAAATTAGTGTATAAAAGTGTTTGTGTGAGCATTTCCACGTTATTTGCAGGTTAAATATTCCATGAACAACCTACCAGGAATAGCACTTTCCAGCTTCTAAAACCTGTTAAATATAAAAGTATCTTTACAAAAAAATAGGCATAGAAGTCTAGCGTTCTTTGGAGTTGTTTATGACAGTCTTTTAAAAATAACCTAGCAGTTTATTTGATGCATCAAAACCATTAATTTTAAACAAGAAAACTATTCCCTGGTTTAGAAATATTCGAAAACTTCTTTTAAAAAAATTGTAGTGCTATTCCTCAGTGTTGCTGTAAAAAGATTACGTATAGTAGTGCAATGATTATGATTATGCAAAATTGCAGTCCAGGTACACAGCTAAGCAATTAGGAGAAATTCAATGTAAAGGACTGGATTTCACACACCGTTTCTTTACCAGAGTAATTAATAGATTCCCTTCTGGGAAAAAAAATGCATACTATAATTTAAGGCAAATGTTCTCTTTAAAGGTCACTTTAGCTTTCTTCAGGAAAGAAATAGCTTACAAAAGTTCCCAGAAAGACTCCCACCTTAATGGCTATCAGTGTTCAGTCTTGCATCGCCAATCATTGCACTGCTATCCACTCAGCTCGGACGCGAACGTGACGTGTACTTGTTTATGACAGCACAGAGCTCCTAAGTAAATATCACCAGAAAGACCTACACAAGACAAAGGCTCTTATAACTACCAAAAAGAAAGCCACTTGCAATTTTTAAAGGTGAACAGATGGCAAGCATCCAATCCCTCGTGTTTCACGATGGTGAAGGGCATCCTGACAATTATTTGTTAGCTGCAACTCAGAATTTGGGACAAAAGTAGGCTGCCAATTAAAAAAAAAAAAGTTGGGTGTTTTTTTAATCTCCTCAAGCTCTTGAAGACACTACTAAATACTAACTCTGAACTGCAAGCTTCCTGCTATAGCGCTCAGGCCTAGATTCCAACTTCCCTGATGTCTGAGGTCATTCAAATCCAAGTTTCAGTTTTGAGTCCATTCTCAACCATTACTGTGTTTTTCAAATCCAAGAGAAACTTTTTACAGTGTTGCCAAATATGCTGCAAATGGCTCTTTTGGATAATAAGTTCCCTTCTATACGTAAATAGGATAGACAAGCAGGTACAGTTCCGAACAGATATGACCACTGTGTACGGATCTTCTGGAAAAGCAATAAATTCCAAAATACATAAATATCCCTTGTACCATAGAGCAAGACAGTATCCAAAACCAATTCAGAGACAGGGACCAAATGTTTGCAAAGGAAAGTAGTAGGGGCAAGATAACCCTTCATACTGAAGAATCTGAGTTACCCCAGTGCAATATTAACATAACTGCATTAATGATATTCAAACTTGCTGTGAAAGGAGGTAAGAAAAAACAAGCCTATAATTAAGTCTGCAAACTTTAGGTAATTACTGTACCTGGTCTATCCACCATAACTTTGAATAACTGCAAGTTCATGCAAAAAAAAAAAAAAATTGCTATCTTATATGAAAAGAGCAGTCTGTTAGAAGCAATGTTATGGATTATGCAAGAAGTCATCTCTTTTGCAGGTGCTGGTTACTTAGTAAGTCTCTTGGCTACATCGCTGTAAGCTATTTCGATTTCTTTGTCTCCAGGACAGGTATTGGTGAATTCATCCCTGCTGTAGGCATTCGTCAGGTATCTCCAAATCCCTGTCATTTCCTTGGGAATCTCAAAGTTGCGGTATTTTTTGGCCACCACCTAGAACAAAAAAAAAAAAAAAAAAAAAAGACTGTGAATGTACATCCTTCAGCTTAAACCCCTCTTCCGCCCCTTGGCACTCTCCGGATAAGCCAGCCTTCCCGCACGTACACTCAGTCAAATCTGAAGTCAGCAGAACCTGCCCCTCGGGGTACGCCTGGCCGCACACCGCCCCACTCCGTTTGTATTACTGTCCTCACCCCAGGAAGTGCTTCTGCACCCAGGCAGAAACTTAATCTGTGGCTCCATCTGCAGTACAGAACTGACAAAGATCACTGCAGACACTGAAATCACACCACGACTCGAGGTGCATCTTCACTCACTGCGGGTATCCCAGGCTACCTCTTCCTGGACTTTAAGACAATCTTGTATTTCACTGTGCCAATTACTTTGCTGCTAATAGAGCAGTCTTCTCTACAAAAAATGTGGGAAGGCATCCACTTCAAGCATTAACCGGTCACGTGATATTCACTTCTCTCCTCCTACCTCATCCTTTTCCGCATCGCAACTCGCTTTCTGCGACAACAAAATGGGGTTTGGCTTGTGCCATCTTATCATCTGCCACCCAACTTGTCCACTGGTTCACACCTTCACTGAATTCATACAATCATGGAATGGTTTGGGGTGGAAGGGCCCTTAAAGATCATCCAGTTCCAACCCCCCTGCCATGGGCAGGGACACCTTCCACTAGACCAGGTTGCTCCAAGCCTCATCCAGCCTGGCCTTGGACACTTCCAGGAATGGGGCATCCACAGCTTCTCTGGGCAACCTGTAATTTAACGGCTCCATCCTCCAAACCCTTGTGAATTACCCAAATCTCACGCAATTTCATGTACCGTTAACACTGTAGTCAAACATACACGGGAGCTGCAAACAGCCAAAATCAGTTGGACCCCAGAACGTCATAAGCCATGACCATTTTGTCCTTCCTTATCACAGAACACACAAGTCATTTACCTTCACAATGTGCAGTTTGGGTAGCAGGTTGCAGTCTGCTAACGTCATCTCATTGCCATCCAAAAACTTGCGGGTAGAAACTGTAATATCCTCCATGCTATTTTCATCTATCTCATCAGGGAGAGGAGAGTTCAGATACTCATCCAGTTTCTGGAGGGTTTTCAAGAGGCCACGTTCTAAGGCTACAGCAAAAGGAACAGTTTTAAGGACAAAAAAAGAAAGCCAAACCACAGCACACAAGTCTCAAAGCAAATTAGCACTTAGAGTATTGATATTAGTACCAGAGCTGAAAAACAAAATCCACATGACTGGACTACCCAGAGCAGACCTTGACTGAAGGATTTTTAACCCCCGTACAGTTTTTGTAGGAACACTGCTGCTGGAGCTACCCTCATGGCCACCACTGAAACGGAACCGGAATCCCATTAAATATCACACAAACGCAGGTTATTTAAAAGGTGGTTTATACCTGAGTTTGCACTAATTTCAAATACTCTAATACTGTCCACAAGTGTTTATTTTTGGTTTAAGAAGTGGCTTACCTCCTTTCCTTAAGACTATTCCTAACTGGCTTAAACTAATGAGAATTAGGCTGTGCTAGGGTTCGTATTCCTTTAAACGGCATCTGACTGACATCACATGCCCAGAGCTGAGCGCAGCATTCCCAGGAGGCTTGTGGAATCCAGCAGCAGAGGGCAGCACACCCCACAAAACCCAAAGGGATTCCTGGCTGTTCACATTTTCACTCTCTCCACTCGAAATCCAGCAGAAAGGCATTCTGACTCCCTGACAAGTTTTCCTTCCGTGCACATTGAGGACGAGTTGCCTCCCAGGAAATGCATGGAAACCCAACCCCTGGGCATGACAGCAACTCCACATGGAATTTGGTTCTGGATGTTACACATTTCTACATAGTTTCAAGAATTTGGAGTGGCTGTTGGACAGAGAAGTTTCAATTCCAGGGATACTTACAACCCTACAACCCTGAACGACCACTAAGCGACGTTCTCTTTGGGGGTGTTGAAATCTTTGCCTGTGACCATTAGCTTCAAACCACAGGTTTAATTCATCAGACTCCCGCAAGCAAAATGTGTCAGGAAACACTTCCCAGGACAAGATGAGACAGTGAAACAACGTGTGCACAGCCATCAGCCCCCGGGACCTACCTTCGTTAGCTTCCGGCCTAGAGTTTTTGATAAATGCAGAAAATTTGGCAAATATATCCATTCCAGCAGTGTTTGATTCCGGATGCTTTGGTGAAAGTTTCAGGTACCTAAAAAGTAGAAGGGAGATGATCTACAGCACATTTAGCAGAATGATGTTCGTCATATATTAACTAGCACCAAATGGCCCTTTAAAAAAAACAAAAAAGAGATTCTACATGGGGTATATTTACCAATTTATCCACTTTCAGTTTAATGTGGAGGACTTGCTGCTTATGTGTAGCATCACACATTTCCATTTAAGTGAAAGATTTTGAAACCCAACACCTCTTTATCCCTTTTCAGAGGTATACCAAAGCATATTTGTCTTTCCTGAAGGAGGCATTTGTTTCAAGCCCAATGTCTCAACCAGCCCAGGGCCACACCAGCAAACTCCCTCACTCTAGCACAGCACTGCTGCCAGCGGGGCAGATCCCAGCTCTGTAAACCAGAATACAGTCAGCGATCAAACAGGTAACCAATTAAATACTCCTGTCCATTCTGTATTCATGGCAGATTTTTTTTCCCCCAATTTAAATTAGTATCAGCTGCCCCAGAATACCACAGAAGCCAAATCTTTTAACAAAAAAAGGTCTTGCCACACTAAAGACCAAAAAGTTCAGCCTGCTCAAGGCAGTGTCTGCATTTTGCCACTGCCTGCCAGCTGAGGGAGGAGAAAGCCAACAGTTTAGAGCAAGCTGGAACACATTTCTCATGCTTGTGCTCTGTAATCTCATTATTTGTGAAAGCGTTCAGTATTTTCCACCATAACTTCCAAATAGTAAACCATCAATCCCCAGGACCCACTGTTAGGACTGCCATGAAGGAACTCATTTTTTAAAAATTAGGTTCAAGTTGAGTTTAGTAATCACTGGATCTGTGCAATTAACTCTCCGTCTGCTTATAAAAAGCAGGAAGGATTAAAAAGGATGTGGGGGTTTTTCTGATGTAACTTTAAAGTTCACTGACATTCCTGGTGAGAACAAGAAGAGGACAAAATTCTTGAAGACTTAAATATGTAACACCTCATTTCTAGAAGAATGATGGCAAATGCAAGTCCCCATAAGGACACCCCACATTTCCTTAAAACAGGTTCCCACAGGGATTATTATGGAGTCAGGACTGGTCTGTACAGCAGGCACATCTTCATTTACATTATCTGGACACAGCATCAGAGTGGCCTGCCCCGGGCCTCAGAAGGAAAAGCCGTTTGGATTGAAAACTGCAGGAAGGATGGTGGGGCTCTACAAAGGATAATTTGAAAATAATCCTTAAAAGAGAACATTTTTTGATATAAAGGTGAGGGAGCTGGAGGGAGGAAAGGTAGGACAGAGCAAGAGCTCCAAGGTATTTCCAATGCCTGATCTTCAGTTTACTTCTGCTGAAGAACAACTTTGAGCAGAAAACCCCTCTATGAAGACGCCGGCTAATCTAAAGTGACAAATGATCATTTTCACACTTACTTGGGTGGAGCCAAAACATCTTCCAGGAACTCTTCAATCTTATTCACATCTGTTTTCACTTCACCATTGTAAGTTATGAAGGGCGGATGAGTGCCTGGAGCCAAATTTTGAAGGTCTGCTGGTTTTCTAGGGTGAAATACAAACAGGAGAGTAAGCACGGGGCACCCCTGACCCTGGCCTTCGTTGTGAGTCACAAAAGCACCGCCTGAGGTTTTCATGTCCTTGCAGTTATCACTGATTTTCCTTTTAAAAAGTGAGTTTACAGCTCGATCAGCATTTTAAATATATACCTGATAACAACTTAAAACCTACTGCTTCCTGCCTCTGGTGATGTTTGTTCTCAAGCCAATATACTGTTGACTAGCGTGGGGGGTATATACACCACACACATGCTCTCCCTTCTCTTTCCCAAGATCTGCATACAGACTTTATATATAGCATAATCTGTGATCAGTGATAATCCTCCCCCTTTACACACAGCTTCTCTGGAAATCAGCAGGTCTGAGGTAGAGCAGTGTGTATAAACCATTTGTTACGTGCACACACAATCTGGTTCTAGACAAGATGACAGGTGCTTAAACAACATGTGTAAAATTGATGCTTAAAGCTGCCTCCAGCGTAAAAACTATTTACAGGCAAGAGCAGCACACTTGGGCAAAGGGAGGAGAGTCCCCAACATCAGCGTGACTACCCCCAAGAGACAGAATCGAGCTCAAATACTCAGACATTTCCAAATCTTCGGTCAGTTTTGGCAATACCTCTCACTATTCACTCCAGCTCCTTTCACGCTAATCCAAAGCAAGCTAAGCCTGTCTGGTTTATAAGCAACTGGCTTCCCTCTCCTCTGGTTGTGCCTGGATGCTGTAGTGACAAGGAACAACACTGCAGGCATTTATGCAGAAGACTGTGGCAGCTGCACGTATACACCTACCTACTTATTCGTCCCCAAATGCCTAACTTACTCCTTTACTGTAAAGCTCTCACATCTGCCTCGTCAGCAGATTCAGATGCAAAGCTCAAGTCATAACGAGATGTGGATTCATTACAAGCTATAAACTCCAAAGCATCCCCTGAAAAGCTGCAGCCAAGTTTTCCCAGTAAACCAGCACGGTACAGTTAGTCCCATGCTAGCGCAACTGGCTCAGTGCAAGCAGACGTAAAATTACAGTAAAATTACAGTACTGCTTGGCACTTCAGCAGCAGCACTTCAGACTCCCTCTGACGACCCTACCGAGTACGGCCAGGATGACCGCTCGGAAGGACGCACTCCCGCTTCTCCAAGAACCTGTCCACATTTCCGAGGACAGTCTGCCATTCCCAGCCCCTCGGCCCGTCCCTGCGCACTGCGACACGACCCTACACACGATCCAGGGGAGGCACAGCTGCTTGTCCAGCTGACCAGAGCCCACGCCGCGGGATGACCACCGCCTTCTGCCGGCGTCGCGCTGGATGAGGAACAAACAAGGCCGGATCCAGCAGGAAGTTTGCCAAGATAAAAGGTGCTCCTTTGTTACTGTTTGAACAAATCCAAACCGGACGGTAACCCTTGAACTGGGGTTGTGCTTTGGACGACGTGGCCACATTTCTGAGCTGGCAGCAGGCACCCAGGAACTGGATTTACTGGATACTGGAACTACAGCTCCAGAGAGCCTCCTGACTGTACTGACCACGGAAACCAGTAACACACAAACATGGTCATTCAGGGTAGCATGAGAAACAGTGTTTTCAGGAATAGCATTCTGTAAATTGAGCACCGTTTACAAGTTTGTCCTGTTTCTTGCAAAATTAAGAACCCCTGCCAGAATTTCATGCTGGACCTTGCAAGCAGGGCAAACAGCAAGCGTACAGAGTGCCAAGGTGTACTTCGGACAGACAGGAGCACTCAGCAGTGTCTGTAAAACTGAATGAGAAAACCGATTTCTGTACTAAACCCCCTGCTTTCAGCCAGGTGACAGAAGTCTTGCCAATACAAGAATTTAACCATTTTGAATTTTTAAGCTTCCAAGAAGTTATTTCTTGCTAATAGTTGCCATCGCCCTCTTACTTTTAGGATTTGAAGTCTGTCATCGGTTAATGCTTTAAGTAGCTTAACACTTCATTTAAATACAGCTTTAACTCACAATTGCAGGAAGTCATTGTGGCTCACTTCCAATTTCACATGTTGGCTAGATAAAATTCCTCAAAAGGACTGTTATTTTAAAAAAACAAACGCAGGCAAGACCACCGGATTTGCAGTAATACTATCAAAGGAAAGAGATTATTGCAGAAACACACTAGTCTAACGAACCAACCAAAAGAGTTTTCCAGAGAATCAGAGAGCATCTCAAAGATCCCTGAGCATTTTATTAACCCCTCTCGTCACTCCACTCTGACCACCTGTATCTTTCAAGAAAAAGAAAGCAGAGATTAACATCCCACAGCCAAAGCCCAAACATAATACAGGGTTCGACTTCCAGTTTGCTCCTCTTGCCAGCAGATCATAAACAAACCCTGGTTTACCACATACAAGCCACAGCCTTTAGCACACCACGAGTACATGGGAATATCCTTAAAAGGCTGGAGTACAGCTTCCTTTAATAGTCAAACTAGAAAGCAATTAAGAATGTTGTAGTGAACTTTACTTCAGAGATCAAACTGGACAGCTTAAAAAACAAATCCTGCTCTAACTGCTCAAAACAATCCCATGATAGCTAGTACCTGCCCCAAAGCTTACTGGGGTATCTGGAGGTAGGACCACACACCTGAATATCTGGCTATCACTAGCTAATCAAGTGGGCAGGCTCTTTAACACCACAGCTAAGTATAATTTCTTATGATTAGACAAGAGCCAGCCCCAGATGTAACATGCTCTACAGGGACTAGGAAGCTACACAAGTTCTGTGATGAGTGTCTGAAGAGTAACGAGAAGAAAATGTCAGCAACAACAACAACAAACGCCCCTGTCTCCAGTCCCTAAGCAGTATTTCCCACTGCTCAATTTGCATTCACCTCTGGACAGTCTTTAATATTTACTAATCTCTTCATTTAATCTTTGTCTGTCCATATCACTGTTAAACCCTGCAACCAAGATGTTTAAAATAGGATTTCAAAACGTAGCTGAACGCAAGCTGACCCTGACTGTTGCTGCAAGCCCAACGAATGGTTTATGTACTGCAACCCTGCTCTAGTCACCAGAACCAGCCACATCCCCAAGCGCTGAAATGCTGCTTCTGAACAGGGAAAGAATAAAGCCTCTGTCTGACTGAACAGAAGCAAGAAACGCAGGATTTCTCTGAAAGGGAAGTACATCCCTCTTCGTTTGCCTATGTGCATATTTTTGTGTCTTAAGAGTAGATCTGAGAACTGCAAAACGTTTTTTTTTAGCACAGTATGATGTCCAATACGATTATGGAAGGGAAAAATACACACCACAGAGTCCACCAGACTCAGTTTTTCCTGTGTTCCAAGCTACTTGTGAACTTTTGTACCCAACCATGACCTTTTAAGCCTCACAGAGCCTGCCTTACTGTTATACTGCCCTACTGTTGTCCAGCAATTACGCTATGAGGCACAAGCATGGCTTGCAAGCAACCCCCCACCCCCCCTTTCTATTTTTTTGGCTAGCAAAATAAATTCGGATGCTTAAAACACTGCTCCCAGCTCTTCAGCAAGTTTGTGCCTTCAACAGGAAGAGGAGAGGGTAATTGGCTTGAATAATGCAGGTGTAAAAGCAGCTTCTTGTGACAATATCAGAAGTCCTAAGGCAGCGTGTAGCACCTACTGTCATCCTGGTAAGGCTAATGGGGGAAGAAACAGCAGCTGGTAGAAAACATTTCCACTGGAGCAGTTGGCTCAGTTTCACACTCTGCAAGCTCCACTACTCAACAACTAAGTATCAGACAATCTAGAAAGTGAAATCGATATTTGTGAAGCATTATTTAAGGTCAAAAAGGTGTTAAGTTTGTATCAACATCTACTCAAACCTGGATTAGCTCCGGTGCTCCCTCTCTTCACCAGAAACACACTCGGTGTACACCCAAGCAGAGTTCGTTTGACCTATTCCTGTGCAGTTGCTTTAACTGTGCACGTTTTCCCCTCCCCAACATAAAAAACACAAAGAAAGCTTTCCTTGTGTAAGAAAGGACAATTTGAAACATCTGCAACCAATTTATATTCTGAAAGTTACTTTTAGATCCCACTCGCCCACCCAATTAACTGCAACTTTGGCATTTTAATGTTATTTCTCAGACCAGTTCAGCAG
>NW_010262794.1:26721-45392 GCF_000690775.1 Eurypyga helias
TTCCAAATATAAAATGTTTCTTTCAACCTCCTTCTCATGGCACCCCCACCCCGACAACTGCAAGAGGGTAAGCAACACCGTCATTAGAAGCAAAGGAAGTCCAAAACTACAAACAGTACACAAGCACAAGTTCTACTCCTGAGGGCTCCACAAACCGCAGTGCTCCGTGGAAGATACGTTTGGTTTATGTGTGCTGGCAGCAAGGATCCTATTTGCAGTAAAATCCCACATTAGCCAGAGAAAATCTCTGAGCTGCTACAAACGCGCAGCCAGCCGACAAAAGCTGCTTTCTCTGCCTCAGCCTCACCACACATGGAAACACCGAGCACGCGTTGCCAGCGCTGCGCCAGCAGCGTCAGTGATTCTGAAAAACTCAAACAAGTCGCCTTCTTCACAAAAAATGACAAGAAGAGGTTAAGCCTAGCAGGGCGGTTTCTCTCTTACACATTTCACACTTGATTTGTTGGAGAACAGTGTATATTTCTATTGGCTTTGTTTCTGAAAATAAGATCTGTAAGCACTGGCAGCCTCTCCTCTCTCCAGAGGGTTCAGTGACTAACGTTACATTAGTGCTGGGAAAACATTACTTCACACCACAACCAAATACAAGGCCTGTGCTGAATTTAGCACTACCACTCCTAATAAAAGTACACCCAGCCTTAGGAAATTAAGATTCCTGGGTTCCCATCTCACCCTTCTTCGCCACAAAGGTATTCCTTTCATGGATGGGGGGAGAAGTTGCAATTTAAGTGACACACAGCATCATCATCCATTTGGCTAACAAAGAAAGAATATTTCACTCTATTTCACTTGTATTTACCTCATAGACAAATATTCTCACCTTGCTTTTATTCTTATTGCATAATAAGAAACATTATCTTAAAATTTTCAGCGGGAGGAGGTAAGACTCAGTATTCGGTTCTCAGAGACTTAGTGTCAGAGAAGAACATCTTTTAACAAATTTAAGAGAATTTATCAAACCGATTATTTTTGCTTAATGACTTATAAATAACCATCAATGAACACACCATTTACACACAGGCTGCCCCTCAGTTTTACTTATGAGGACAGATTTTGGTTTTAATTTCAGGAAAGAAGCCATGCAAGATTTAGAAGCCCCAGACAAACATTAGTTACACCAAGCGTACTGCACTCTCGCTTGTCAGATGAGCCAAGTATCTTACCTCTTCAGGTCAACTGTCGTGACGCTGAACACCACTCCCTTCAGCCAAAGAATCATGAACAGCCTCTGAGAAAAGGGACAGTTTCCTATGCTTTCGCCATCACTGCCAGCCTGCAGAAGAGAACAGATCATTAACTACAAGGCAGGACTGTGCCATCTACGCAATTACTCAAAGATCACACGCGGTAACAAATCATGGGGTTTATTGTCTGTACAGTCTTCACATCACTAATTTCCCAAGAGCTCTGCAGTCAAACCCAACATCATCTTACAGGAACGCTCCTTTGCTCTCCAAGTCCAGGTATCCTGAAGGTATCTCCATATAATGCGCAAAGATGAGTACCCGCAGACTATTTCAACACACTGGGAAGGTACACATGGACTTCTGCATCGTTTTGTTGGGTTTTATTTAAATATTTGGACCATCCAATCTTTTTTTTTTTTTTGCTACAGATATAATGAGGATTTTGTTACAGTGATTTTATGAAGCCAACTATTTACTTGTCATGTCCTCTAACAAATGCTCAGAAAATGTATCAAAGCATGATTTCAGACAACAAAATAAGTTGTCTTGGGAGAGGACTTTTTACAAGAGCCTGTAGTGACAGGACAAGGGGGAACAGGGACAAATTGAAAACAGGGAGGTTTAGATTAGATATCAGGAAGAAATTCTTCACAGAGAGGGTGGGGAGGCACTGGGACAGGTTGCCCAGAGAAGCTGTGGATGCCCCATTCCTGGATGTCTTCAAGGCCAGGCTGGATGAGGCTTGGAGCAACCTGGTCTAGTGGAAGGTGTCCCTGCCCATGGCAGGGGGGTTGGAACTGGATGGTCTTTAAGGTCCCTTCCAACCCAAACCATTCTATGATTCTATGATCTTTCGCACCGAAAGTGATCCAACTGCTCTTAACAGTCAAGAAAGGGCAGCTAATCACATTCCTCTGAGCAGCCACACCTTCTGATGACAGCTTTCCAATATCAATATTGTTCTTTGTAACTTTTTTCCTTCTTCTACAAGGCAGAGCTAACTAACTGTAGTCATCTTCCAGTTTATTGCTTACGTATTTCACTGCGTAGTGCCACAGCAAGCCAACTGCAACCAGGAACTACCAACATTTACTGTACTGCAAGTGGTGTAAGGAAAGACATAACTAAGTACATAGAGAACGTCACTGACAATAAAGTAATATTCCAAAGCTACTTTTAATAGGCAATTTATCAATAAGTCTTTGTCCTGCCACAACAAAGATCCATTGCATAGGCACAGTAAACCACCCCAAGGCACCAGTGATGGCATGCATCTCATGATTGCTCTGACAATGAAGTATGTATTGCTGAGTTGGAAAATTTTAGTTTTTAGTGAGCTAGAATTAGACATGAGAAACCTTGAATCTTGGTAGAAAATGTGACCCTCTAGTAAGGAAGCTGGTTGAGTAGTTACAACAGCCATATATGTCAGATTATCTTGACACGTACTTTACATAAGATGAGTTTCAAAGGATTCTGCTTACCACTATTAGAGTACTTCCATGAATAAATTTAATCAGTACAATTATCAAAACCTGGGTAATTCTTTCATCGTTACCATTACCCGTTCCCTAGGCCATTTCAAAACATACCGTAGGTTATGCTGGCTGTACTCCTCAGAGATCACAGAAGACAATCACGTTCGCTAAGCACAGGGTATTTAGAAGCAGAGCTACGCAAGTGGAAGGGCTGAACACAAGGCAAATACGTTTTGTGGTGCCCAGGCTAATGCACACTTTGAAGCAAAATCACCTCTAATTCAGACCTGAGCTCAGTTTTCAAGTTGTACTGCAACTTCAATGACGCTACTCAAGCCAAGGCCCAGGAGTCAGGCAGCAGTCACAGCACAGGCGCACGCGCCCCATCCAGACGAGTTTTACCTCACGTCCTCTGGCGGAAAAGCTGCCACACATTTACTACAAAGGAAAAAGAGGAACGTGGGCATTTACTGAAGGGCAACACCCCAAGAGCATAAAGCCGTACCCCGAGGCACCTCAACTGCTCATGTTGCTGTCCTCGAGCGACGCGCTGGATCTGCCACGCTCGGCACGTCTGCGGCCTGTTCTGCTCACGCCAGCCACGCTTGCAGGAGCCAGGCCGTGACCTGGTCAGGATCAGCTCTCCTCACGCTTCACCTCTTATTTAGCACTTCTGACCTCAGAACCAGAGACCAGCGCTGGCGCAGTATGACACGAACCAGAGATCTCACCTGATATGGACTAAGGAAACTTCTGAATCGAAAAAATAAGGCCATGTAACCAAAGGGAGAATGGCTGGGAGGCAACGGCCTGCCATCAACGTAATCCTCAGCACCAAACGAAGTCCAGAGGCTTAGCTTCAGTACAGCAGCGTCAACAAATGTAACTGAGGGACTTCCCAAGAAGAATATTAAGTTAAATAAGCACTAGTCAGCTCCCCTAATTTCAAACCCGTCTTTGGAAGCGCATAACTAGTGTCCTGATGGACACTAGGCAAGCATCGAGAAGACAACTAGTTTTTACAAGTCACTTTTGAGTTGCAAAACAAGACTTCAAACAACTCATTGTGGAGGGCTGATTAAGAGCTTTGAAGATTTATGATCCATCACCAGATGTAGAAAGTAAGTTACTCCAAAGCCAAGAACTATAATACTTTTGGTGATAGCATGACATGAAACAGCAAAAATTGTTCCCCTATGTACAAAATACTCCTTTTTGCAGACAGAACCAAATATGAAGATTTTTTTTATTACAAAACTTCAAGGCTTCTCCTGAACTCGGGAGTTAGTTGTAACAGCAACCAAGTCTTTGGTTGCCCAGGCTTTGCTACCTGTCAAGGTGACAGGGAAAAGCAGTGACCCTCCAACAGCCAAACAAAGTTCCAAGAGCACAGGGGGAAAAAAAAAAAATGTTTAATGATAGATGTTAAACATTTTTATGTCGGACAGACTTTGGAATTTAATCAGCTGCAACAACAATACAGTTTGAAAGGAAGTTAGGGTATTGGATTCAACCCCATGCCTTCTTTCATATGATGCAAATCCCACCATGGAGCTTCATTATTTCTAGTGCAAGATTTTAAAATTGCAATTGAAAGAAACCAAACTCAATTCAGAAGGCAGTTCTACTTACTGTACTACCAATGAAATCTTAGCCCATCTGGAACCCAAAGCAAAGCCACTTCTAAGTCATGGCACTGACCAAAAATGGTTTAAAATGTAAGGCATAGCACAGAACTGTGGCTTTCACTATGGTCCACTTCCCTAAGACAAAACCAACACCAAAACCAAAGTGACCAACAAGAACCAAAAAAGGTCAAACACATTTACGCTGTAATGCCAACTCATACCAAACCTCTCCCAACAGGAGTGTAACATTCAAAATGAAGAGACAATAAATAACATCCACTTTTGTTTAAGCAAGACAGGCTTTTTGGATGAGTTCAATCATAAAAAAGGATGATAGCTCACTAACATACCGTGCTTTGAATGAAACCTAATGCATTTTCAAAACTGCAGCTGAACAGCTAAACTGAGCATAGACTTTTATGCCTACATTCAAACGTTTGTCCCACTTCTGCTCCAAAAAGTCCCGAGTATTCTGAGCACATACTAGAAAAGGAATGCATTCAGAATGCCAAGAAACTTTGGGCTTCAGTGCTCTTGAGCCAAGGAATTCTGCTATGTAACTGTTGACGGAGAGGCCCGTTTTCTATCTTCTTCCATGTAATGCACCGACAGCTACAGCACAGATAGGTTACAGCCAGTCACCAAGGTCCATGCTGGCAATGCAACACCTTATTCTCCTTCAATCACCTCAGGATTTTTTTACAGAGAGGAGTTTGGTAGATGTTTCTGCCAGAGTCAGCTCCAAGACTGATGTTCTCCGCTGGAATAGAGCCGTGCGGACAGTAAACTGTAAACCTTTACATTTTGCAAGAGCATTCTGAAATTGTACATGACGAGTCATGCAGGGGGTTAATCATGTAACAACTGTTGCTTAAGCCCACTATTAGAAGCCAGAAACCTGTCACTGCCTTGTCTTTGAATTCCGGCCAGAATATTCCAGGATATCTTCAGTGTCTGATCTTCACCACCAGCAGAGCAAAGAAAATACTAAATGTTGACTTCTCTGCACTAACGTCAGCCAAGATGATTTGTTAATTCAACAAGTTCATACTCATTCTATACCGAGAAACTCTGAGGTTTTATTTCAAATTCTTTCTAAAACCAGTCTGAAGATCTCTATTACTAAATAACACCAAACTTCCTACAGTTAGGGCTAAGCTACCACATCAAACTACCATTATCCACAGAAGGACACGTACTCAGCAGCAGCATCACGCATCTGCGTTTCACCAAATGCCAGGTTTTCGCCTGCATGGATTAGGACCAGACAGAAAAGAGCGCACCACCACAGACAGCAAGGAAATGGGTGGTTTTTTACTTGTGAATATTTAGCTTCAGGATTACACTGATTGAGAATTAGCTCTGAAGAGCCTGGCTTTCATTTACCAGCAGGGAAAGTGCCAAACTGTTTAACTTGATCGTGACCCATGGCCAACTCCTGCCATGCTAGAGATGCCATGAAGCAGCCTGAAAAGCTAACAGCTGCTATGGGATTTATCGCAGTAAGAGAAAAGTGTTGATATCCAATCGCCTTGAACAAAGCTGTTACCCTCCACAACCTTACTGTAATTAAAACACTTCTGAAAGGGAGGCAAGTCATTAAGCGTAAGGTGCGGCATGGAGAAAGAGCCAGGCATACACACACCACAGCACACACCCACAGTGTTACACGGAAAACAGACAAGGCCACTTTGTAAAGAAACTTAACTAAGAAAGTAAGTTCAAATAAGAATGAGTTACAAGGCAGTAAAACAAAACAGTATGCTCACCCAGTAGACAACCTGGTTTATCATACCCACAGAAAAACTACTGGCAACTCCCAATGCCAAGTAGCTCAGCCCATGCAGGAGCGCCAGCTACAGCCAACACAAAACCCACCACAAATCTGCTTATCCCACTGTCTGGAAGATCGAGCTTAGCTGATCCAGCCAATGCGGAAGCCACCTCCTCCCTCTCTCTTCCCCTGAAGCAGTGATTTCATTCAAATGAGATTGTTTTTCCCAAAAAACCCAGAGAGTATAAGTAATCATACATCCGTTTAAGCAGCTAAACAAGCTAAGGGATGAAAAAAAAAATCCATTTCAATTGTGAAATGTTTGTCTTTACAGCTGCATAAAAATTAACTTGACTCCTAACACAAGAACCTGCGTGTATTTACTTTACCAAGTTAGTGTTTAAGTTTACTGAAAGACTAAAAACAAGCAAAGAAACACTTAGAGGGACACAAAGCCATTAGTGTATGGGACACATCTAACAGAGTTCTAGAAATCTTTGGTCCTGAAGGCCCGCAGTACGGTTTCAAATAGCAATCCGTTAAAAGGAGCACACTACGAGTTTCCCAAACTTGATCAAATGTCTGCAGAAATAATAATAAAGTCAAAGTGCATTTGATGAGGAACACCATATCGTTCACTCTCTGCCCACGTAAATAAACAAAAGAAAGGGGCAGAGCCCTAGAAGACCATTTCCTAATTTATCCAAAGCTATCAAGGGAATCTTTCCCAGATTTGACATGCCAGAAGCAGAGGAAAAATGAAGTTTGGCTGGAGAGGGAAAAATGCATTTCAGACAAGCATCTGTTCATTCAGACAGGCAACACCCATTGCCCAAGACGACTACTGAAGCTGTCTGACCGCAGCACCAAGGAAGTCCCCACTCCCCTGAATAGGAAACCCACAATCCACAAAGCCTAGGCGAACTTTCAAACAAATAAACAGGCAGGTGGAAAAAAGCAGAGAGTATTTTCCAAAATTTGATCTCTGCAATCTTGAAGCATCTCTGTTCTAACTAAAGACCAAAAAAATCTGCTGGGAAAACTCCCTGAGAACAGCAGCATGATGCATCCCCGCTACCTCAAACCAGCAGGGAGCAGCCACTCTCGCGTGTTTCGTGAACAGTAAGCTCATTCAAAAAAGGAGTAAATTAATAATCATCCTACATGGATTACTGTTTTAAGAGGAAATGGCTTAAGGTAAACTCA
This sequence comes from Eurypyga helias, assembly GCF_000690775.1. Classification (NCBI taxonomy): domain Eukaryota; kingdom Metazoa; phylum Chordata; class Aves; order Eurypygiformes; family Eurypygidae; genus Eurypyga; species Eurypyga helias. The sequence continues at coordinate 34,016 of NW_010262794.1, forward strand.
CAACGTGACTCAAGTGAAAAACATGCAGCAGTTCAAACCCCCGAGATGTAAGAACGCAGAAAGGAGCGGCTTCACGTTCCACACTGGAATACTGAACACGCTCTGGTACCAGCAGGCTAAATCCTCGCAGCCTCTACTCAGACCTTTATCTTGCCAAGCTGAATAAACAGAATTCCATGCTCTTTATCAAGCAGTGTTTCCCGATAAGATGTAAGGAATTACGTCCATGAAAGGCCTGTAACAGGATCTGATTTAACACCAACCGAGCGCCTCCTCCCTACGGTGCCACTATCCCAGCTGCTTTGTGTTTCTGTTCGGCCAGCGAAGGGATGAGCTCCAGGGATGTCCTCTGCAAGCACCCACTCTGCATGCCAAAGCACATCTTCAAGGGTCCCAGTGTCTCCAATATCAGTGAAGAGTCATTCAAAAGAAGCAAACAGGTGCCAAGGGAGCAAGATGCAGAGATCGGGCCTGAACAAGTGCTGTCTGCAGTACAGTGCTCATTCTCACGCTTTCGGATGCGGTCGTCTGAGATGGGACTTGCTTTGTGTTTTTATGGGAGGGACAGGTCAGGGAGCAAGATACAAGTCAATCCCTGAACTCTGGTGCCAGCTAAATCTGGTTCAACCAGATTTAATTAGATGGTGACAAGACGAAAGGGACATTTCCGCTTGCCAGCTCCCCTTTTACCTCGCCTCTCTAGGGCAGTGGCTAGCTAGTGCCCCAACCTACCCACAACAGCTTTTGTTTGCGTGGTGTCCTGATGTCACCAGGCAGACCAGGACTTCACAGGGCATCTCAACGCACCAGAGTGGCACGTCAGAATAAATGAGGCTGATACTGCTGACAGCCTCAAGAAGTTGCCTGCCATAAGAAGTAAAAGACAGGGAAGGTCAGAACTAGGAAAAACAAACAACAACCAAAAAATCCCACAGCTGGAAAGACAATTTCATGTGGCAAAAGATTCAGAATACTCGAAGGACCTTCATGCCATGTCTCAGTACAGATCAAACACTGTATTGCTACTGGAAACCTACCGGTGGTGGCGGCAGCAGGCACGGCTTGCAACACACAAGAACTTAAACCACTCATTTTCACTGTCTTAAGAGCACTGAAAGTGAGCAAGTAAATCTTACTGTAACCTTAACACTGAAAGATTGTCTCCAGATGCTTGACACAAGCTGCTACCAGATACCTTCCTTTCAAATTCAGCTATCCTGGTAAGTAGAAAACAAGGAGTACGGAAAATACAAAAATTTAAAGAACAGTATCTTAAGGATAGGCAAACTAACAGAAGTAACCAAAATATCAGTTTCTTTATTATGCAAACACATCAACAAAAGAGCTGTACCACCACAAACCCAACTGCAACCCTGGGCAACTCCTCCCAGCACTTTTGTTCCCTTCTCCCGCTGACATACGACATACCAAGTGAGAGTGCTCAAGCGATGAACACTTCATAACACTGCAAAAAAACCCATTTCCTTTCATAATTGGCTGCTGAGAGCTGCTATCACCACATCCCCATGAACGATGAGTGAGAAAGGCCTGGGAACTACCTACTCCACACCGTGCCTACCAGGATGCTACTAGCTCACAGCCACAGGTGTCCAAGAATTGGGATGTGGATCCCAGCTGAAAAGCATGGATCGCCTCATAAAGATTAAAAAAAACAAACCACACACACAGAGGAGAGAATAAAGATGATTTTAAATGTTTCCCCAAGGCAGTACTGCCAGGCTCAGAGATTACATTTGTCTTGACCTCATCTTTACGTCAGAATTCAGCTGGCAAAGCTGTTCAGTATCTAACATACTATTTAAGTTCCTTCAGTTCCGAGTTCTCATTAGAGCTGACATTTGCCATGTTTATGAATCAACGCTCTGACAGTTTTTCCTAATAGATAAAAAACTTTGCACATTTAAAGATCCATGTCAACATCTTAGAAAGAGACAGGAGCCAAGGCAAGGCTGAAGACAGCTTCAGGCTAGCTGCTATCTGAACTGTCAGGGCACAGGTCCCACGTATTCCAGCTGATCCCACAGCACAGCTTTTTAACAAACCTAAGGTGTTTTCAAACCTATCCTACTCCTTTACTTGACCTCTGTAAGGGAACTTTTAAAAGCCTGGTAATACTGTATCAAGGTAGACTTGAACTCTCAAGTCACAACCCAATTTTAGTTCTACAGAACAATTTAGGTAATCATCGCTACCTTAAACAGCTAGTTCTTAAAAGACAAACACTACAAAATAGAAAACAAGAAGCACAAGGCCAGTGCTCATACCTGGAATTAACTGCAAACACAGAAAGCCCAAGATGATCAGTGTATATTTTCTATCTGCTGATGGAGATCAACCCCACCCAGGAAAACCGCACCCTCAGTCAGTGCTGCCTCTTGCCAAGCCCAACCATCTTTGCTCCATTTGTAACCGGTCCGTCCTCTGCGTCAGCTGCAATGCTCGTGAGCTGAGAAAGCTTTAAAAAAGTGAACTCAACTCCCTATATTTACTCCAGATCTGGCTATTAAACCAGGGAAAGGAATGTTTATCAGCCCATTCAAGTAGCCTCTTAAGTCATTACCCTTCTGATAAGTCACCACTGTGTGAGACATCTGACTCTTTAACACCAACTGACCATTTTAGGATGATGCTATTTTTAGCCCTGTGATGCTATTCCTAACAAAATAATTAGCACACTTGCACACTTTCCTCCAACTTTTGTTCACTGCTACTTCATACTCAGCGTAAAGCTTTTGGAAAAAACTACGGGATCTTCATGACGTATTAAAAGTCATTGCACAACTCGGTAGAAATTAATTAAGCACTTCTCATTCCTTGGAGAAAAGAAATTATCCCATGTTCATCCTTTGGGAGAATCAGATGAAGAGTCAGAACGAAAATCTGCATTAAATACTAAGCCCCATTTTTTCAGTGAAGAAATTAGCCTAATGCTATGAATAAAAACTTGGGATTACAGTGAGTAGCCACACACGACCACCTCCTAGCCTGACGTGGGCAAATTAAAGCTATTCATTAATGGCAGAAGCCTGGCATCTCATTTCAGCATCTCCTCAAATGTTTAGATTGGATATTAGGGAAAATGTCTTCCCAAAAACGACTGTCAGGCATTTGAAGGGGCTGCCCAGGAAGGGGGAGGAGTCACAGCCCCGAGAGGGGTTTGAGACACGTGTGGATGAGGTGCTGAGGGACATGGGTTAGCGGTGGGATTGGCAGTGCTGGTGGGATTTAACAGTTAGAATTGTTTAGGTTGGAAAACACCATCAAGTCTATGATATCCCGTTCCTCCTACTCCAGCAGCAACACCTTTAACAAACCGATTCCGTTGCAACAAACCTCAGTAAGATACAGGTCAAACTGGCTAAAATTTGCTATGTAACAGCTTGACACATTCTTGCAATATTCTGGTAGGAAACTATAAGCAGGCGATTACCCATACAGTGTAACAGTTTATGTTATAGTGCTTGAAACTTGCCTTTGGGTACCTAGCACATGAATCAGCATTGGATATGGAAATAATTCGCTCCCCACACTTACTAAATTTGTTAACCAAGTACAGCATGTGCTTTGGCTACAGCCCAAGAGAGCTAATCCCAAAACCTCCTCACCAAATAACGAAGCATCTATAAAAAACTATAGTAAAGAATTGCAAACCTTGTCACTGGGGCTCAGAAGACCAAATAAAATTTTTATCTTTGGCATTGAAGAGTTCAAATAAACCTCTGAACATGCATCCCTTCTGCAGGACAGAAAAACAAAGAACCCTGCTTACGGTATTTTATAACCCAGTTCGCAGAGCTGAGGTGGACGATGAGTTGGACAGGCTTGTTCCTCTCCGCTGACGAAAAGCTGCTCCAGCCTCACCCTGGGCACTGCTCCCTCTTCCCCAACAGCCACGTCACCCAGGTCACCAGGCTGAGAATGAACCCTACAAGGAGCAGGACAGCCAGCATCGAAAGCCCAGATGAGTTTCATGTCAAAATGCTAACCCAAAGCAACCACCTGGGAGCTCCAAAATTCTGACAAAACAGGGAATACAGCTAAAAATCACAACTGCCACCAAATCAGAATGTAAAACAGCAACGTCCACAGAAAAATGCGCCTCTGAACAAAAAAATTGCTCAAATTCTGAAAGACAGCAGTCATTTTGACCCTGCACTCCCTGCTAGCAGCACGTTCAAGAACTCCAGCAAGGAAAAACATTATCTTGGGCCAGACCAGTGCTGGAATTTTTATTTTAGAGCAGCTATAGCACGAAGGTTTCAAGAAAGGCTTGATCTCTTGCCTCTCGGTCCAGCACAAGCAACTTGGTTGCTGAAAGGCACCTCGACAAATGTGTTCTACATCCCTTGGGAGATGGTATCCAAGTTCTTCAGCAAAGTAGAACTTCCTCCTCCGGGACGTTTTGCCTTATCTCATTAAGCTCCAGGACGGCATGTCTCATGAGGCGGCTGATACACCACATTGAAAGCCTACAGAAAGACACTTAATGCTTGCTTTGATTTTATTTTTAGCCAAAACCATGTAACTATTTCCTTTATTTAAGAAAAGCAGCTCTGCGAAGCACAGCCCATCAAACGCTGGCCAAAATAGTAATGTCTTAACAGAGCCAAAAAACCGCTGAAGCCGATCCAGTAGCACTGACTGATCTCATTAGCTCTTCTCATGAAAATAGAGAGATATGACTTCACTCCTGGATTACACGCCTATATTTAGTTTATACCTAATATGGCTATTCAGTGTGCAGAACTAAGTCATTTCCTTTCCTCGTGTAAAGTTCCTTGCCCTTTGTCTAGCCAACAATACAAGGAATAGGTCTGAACTCCCAGAGAACTCGCACACAAAGACGTTTGTAATTAACAGCAGTTTAGCTTATGTTTTTCACTTCAGCATAAACAAACACACCATTCAGAGCCCTAAAAATCAGATTGTGCCACAAATGCATGTTTGACCTGAATAAAAAAAAACCAAAAAGTTTAAAAACATTCACGATTAGCGCTTTTTTTTTTTTTAAATATTCTAAATAAAGGACGTAAAGCTCCTGAAGCCAAAGCTTTATTTAAATTCATATAAGAGCATATAATGATTTTGCACTTGGGAGTTTTAACTGTTAAGATGTCCACAAACTCTTCATACAACAAAGCACAGCGTGAGTACCCAGCAGCTATTGTAAGAGTGAAACTATATCCTTCCCAAGTGAAGAATATTCAAAGAAAAAGAAAACCAACCTTGATTAGGACAATAAGTTGTTTATTATGGGCTCTTTTCAAAGAACTTTGAAAATAAAAAAAATTAGATGGATTAACGAGTGCAGATGTAAATTCTTCTTCCATGGATGGCCAACTTGCAACCAACCACTATCTTAATTAAGGTTTGTCTTAAACGAAGTGTCTACACCAGCAGACAAAACCCCCTGACTTTCTCCCACGCCATCCAGTTCAGGTTTTATAGAACTAGGCTGCTCAGCTGATTACCAGTTCCAGGGCCAAAGAGAACATCTACCAAACAAGAAAACAGAATACAGCTGCTGCCAAGGACAGTTACCCAGTCTTAAAGGCAGTTCCTGTGGATTTCTAAGTGTCCAGCCCTGCCAGAACTTGGAATTGATGTAGGCACTGTCACACAAGTCTGTAGGGCTTGTGTTAGTCTCATCACAATGGCGCCTCATTTAAGAGACTCCAAACACGCTCATGCTGGTGAGAAAATAACAGCTCAGGACTCTTTTTGTCCCTTTTAACTAACTTAACAGCTTTTAAAAAAAACAAACTTGCAACCTCAGAGTACAAAAGTCACTTTCCGAAGTACACAGATGACTCTTTAGCTGGACTTCAATGAACTCCCAGCGAGACTCTCCCAAACACAGATTCATATAAGAGACAACACAGCCTGCAAAAATCCATGAGTTCAGCCACAGAACCAACTACCTTTCTGCTCGTCCTGTTCACGTTAAAAGACAGCAACGCTCTTATCACCGTTTCCTCCCGTGAGATTAGGTCAGGACAACCAGCGAAAGACCAGACAGTGAGACCGAGTCTCTTGAGGCTGCGAGGGCAGCGATTACCAACGTCTTAGGATGCTAACACTGTCACAGTGCTGCCCACTCAAAGATTACCAGACCCCCCGACCCACTTCCTAACGCTGAAACTGTTTACGTAATGTTTATGTGAACACTCCTCATATCTACGTGCTGCTTCTCAACAACCTTCATGTCCAGCGAAGACATCTCTTAAAAGAATTCTCATTCTCTTCAAACATTTTCACAAGACTCTGGTGTTCAGATGCGCTTCCCTGCTTGTGTGGATTCCTTACTGCATTTACACCATCCCAGATGGACTGACAAACGGAGCAGGAACAAGACTTGGATCCTTGGTGTGCGTTTTACACCCAACTTCTGGCAGGTTCCAGGCCCTGAAGTTTGTCCCAGCGTATGTGCTCTGAGACACAGGCTGCTCTTTCCCCTTCAAGGCACAGCCTGAGACACTCTCCCATGGAAAAGCGAGGGCAGATTCTCACGGCGCTATCCACGCTCAAGGAACGCATCACTGGCACACAGCACTTGTACACACCGCGCAGCAAATGCCTCAGGAGCACCGTCCGATGGCGCTACGCTCCCAGCCGGCACATTAGGAGGCTGTGACTGGCCATGAAACGCAGGAACTCGGCCAGGTCTCCAACCACTTTGCAGGGAAAGGAGGAAAAGTGCATGAGCGTTAAACAGATTTCAACTGCAAAGTAAAACGCAAGTTCTCTTGACACTCCCAGCTGCCTAGATGTTAATCACTGGAAAGGGGAGAATGGATGTTGGTGAATAAAGCCATTACTGCTGAAGCAATTTCTGACTGAAGAAAAGCTAACTCATCTGTGTAATCCCTTTGAAAATGATTTCTAGGAGTTTTTAAGCCGCCCTTTCCCGTGTTATGCAAAAAAACAGTTACACTTGAGACTCCCTCTGCAAGCCATATCGTACCAAGTGCACCAGCTTCTGAATTAGCAATCAGATTCCCATCAAAAAGACAAGGAGGTTTCTGGCTGTCAGAACTTTCCCAAGCAGAATTTAAAGGAATACAGATTGCTGGCCAACGAAGGAAGAGGCTTGATTTATAACAACTAAGCACAAGGGGGGGTGTCAGGAGGATGGGGCCAGGCTCTTCTCAGTCTGTCCAGTGACAGGACGAGGGGCAGTGGCCATGAACTGGGAAACAGAAGGTTCAGCCTGACCATGAGGAAACCCTTCTTCCCTGTGAGGGTGACAGAGCCCTGAACAGGCTGCCCAGAGAGGGGCTGGAGTCTCCTTCCCTGGAGACTTTCCAGAGCCCCTGGACTTGTTCCTGTGGGATCTGCTCTGGGTGATCCTGCTCTGGCAGGGGGGTTGGACTGGATGGTCTCTAGAGGTCCCTGCCAACCCCTTCCACTCTGTGACTGCAAAACAGCAAGGTGGTTACGCCTCAGTTTATAAAGGGATGCCTTACAAAACTCCAGGATTTGCTCACAAGAAACAGGGTGAAACGTTGCTATCTCCACCAAACACTCAGCAAAGGCAGACGAGGAAAGTTCCCAGGTGCTGAGGTTATTGCATCAAAACCTCCAAAGGAGGATCTGGTAAGCACGGAGGAGACTTACCTAATGAGATTATCAAGTGACAAGCCTGCCCCTGACAAGACTATTTCTGAGAAGCAGCAATGTTGCACGTCTCTAGTCCTGTTATTCCCCTGTATCGACGTTCGTTTTCATTTTACACCTGTATTGTAGTTGCATATTGCCCCACCCCACCCCCAAAAAAACCCCAACAACCAACGATGACAAACAAGATCATGGGATGGTTTGGTATAAACCGATATACGGCAGCTGTGCTCTCCAGAGCGGCACACCAGAGCTTACGTAAGGATATACTCACAGGCAACGAGCAACCCTAAGACAAAGGCAGACCTGAATGCCTGCGCTTCAGACCAATCGCGCTGCCCCTCTCAGCCAGCCCTCGGCTCGTTATCAAGTCTGCTGCGGGAGATGCAGATGCACACATCCCTCTCCTGCCACGGGCTCCGATATTTAACTGAATAAAGGACTCAGAATGCAGGAGACAAACCATTCATCTGCCAAATTTCTGTTTAATTCAGATGCACAGAAATGGAGAGAAGCTCCTGTTACAACCACTGCAAGTGTTTTAGAGTAGGCTATTTATTAAATGTGAAATCACGGGGTTGTCTGGTGATGGTACAACTCACAGGTAAACAGACAGACACTATCTGACTGTCAAAACAGGAGCCCGGTTTCACAATGACATGGTATTTGAAAGCTGCCAGAAATCCAAGGTCTAATTAATTTTCAAGTACACACACGTTACACAGTTGAAGAGAGCACCTTCCTCAATGGTTACTACATCTACTACAGCCCATGCCAGCCAGGCAGAAACACAACTATGAATTTCTGGTTTGTTGAGTTTGCTGGGTTTTTTTTCTTCAACCCTGAACTCATCGATGATCCATGTCGTCATCTCGCCATTACAGGGACAACACGATCACCGACTGCCGAGCTCTGGGCAGCTTCCAGCCTCATTTCCTTCGTATATTGTCTTAAAACACCAACCCATGCAGTTTTGTAAGCTCTGTCCTGTGGTTTCCACAGATGAGTGGGTCTATTTGACCAAGTCAGTCCACCACACTTTTTGTTTACAATCAGCTAAATTGCAGTTATTCCAAGCAGCCCATACAAGTTGTATTCAGATCACAATGCCCAGGTTTCTGCGTGCATGTTCATCACAACGCGGTCTCCGCTACTCTAAAATGCCACTAGGTCACGTAAAAATACTCTTGGTAGACAACGGAAGTGGGCCTCTCATTAATAAAACATGCCAGCACATGAGGAAGCTAAAGGGAATCAGACACATCACTACTTAATCAGCTCTGAGAAGACTTGGAAACTATTTACACATGGTTTAAGAGACTCCAGGCAGCCCACCAGCACCGTACTGGAAAAGCTGCTGAAGCTCCTCATTATGAGACCAAGAAACAGATTGTTCATCCCAGTTTCAGCACTGTAACCCGCTTTCTTACCCAAGTACCCTAATTCTGCACATACGGTATGACAGGCTACGAAAACACAAGTCACGGCAGCGATACACTGTCTTCTCCAACAAATCAAAGCAACTTGCCGGTGACAAACTGTCCCGTGGAGCCACTCAGAGCTGAAACCTCGCCATGCGCGCGCTCCTCCCCACGCTGTGCCCATCCGATTTTGTTACCGATCCCAATTTACTAACAGTGGAACACATTTCCGGCATGAAGCCAAACAGTTTCTCCTGCTTCACAGGTTTGTTTCTCAAGCTTTAACCCATACCTTTGTTCTGTCTTCGCCCGACTGCCACAATCCTTTGTAGGCAGGTCATAGAGTTACCGCCCTCCAGCCGCAGGCATTTGGCAGAGAGTTCTATTTTGGCCAAGAAGTCTTTCCACTACCTCTACCTTAAGAGCTTCACTGACTAACAGTGCACAGGTAGAATAAAACCCTATATACTGTCCCAAAAGTGTTCAGCACATGGCAAAATACTGCAACATTCATTCAGTAACTTCAGACTTCTGGATCACACCCATGAGCGGGTGGAAACTGAGCAACAGCCAAAAGCAGACACCGAGCTTACCATTTACAGGGGAAGAAAGTGACTAAATGAAAACCCAATGCTCTTCTAGACAGATATTATTAGTTTTTATTTAATTTATCAATATTCTGCTTGCATTTCCTGAAGTGCCCATCCTAACCAACAGGCAGCAAACAAGGCTATTACAGCTTTACAAAAACACTGTTCCAATAACACTTCACCGCTTCAGTAAAGTGTGGGGTAAGCAGCAACACCCAGATGAAACAACTGTCTGTCTGCTGGGGTGGGGGTGTTCTTCCTCGGCGTAATTTTAAGGGGAAATAACCCTTACCTGAAGATCATGAAGGCAGACAAGAGTAACCTTTTTTACCACAAACTCTATCCTAAAGGCAGACAGTACACAGCTCGCAGCAGTCACTCATAATACTGGGAAAAGGCTTCCTTGAGGGATATATTACTCACTGATAATCCCAAATATTCAATCCATGCCAATAAGGAAGTTTAAATTCAGAGGGATAGGAAAATTCCCTGCTTTTTCCCTTTCGTATAGTCTAATATCTTCATAGGTACAATAATGATTTAATCAGAATCGATACATCTCAGCTAATTTTACACCTTCTTCCTTCCATGACACTCCTCACACATGAAATACCCTCTTATACAGACCCAAAAAGCTCATTCCCCTGCCCCCAAAACCTTCTGCTATCAATCACTGCTCTGATTTGTTTAAAAATAAGAAAAAAATAAGCCAATGAACTTTAGGACAGATGAAGATAAGTTGGCATGTTATATTAAGGAGTATTGCTATAAATAATTCAAAGTAATCTGTAACTTAATTGCTGTACGAGTAAAGTTCTTCCCTCTACACCAAGAACCTAAATATTCTGACTGAAATCAGGTCTGGAATCCTCCACTGCAATGTCTTCCCTGGGTCCCGCTGTTGCCTCTTGAGATTACTAAAAAGTCCAAAACAGGGAATATTCAGAGTATCATTTAATAAAGAGAAAAAAATACACATATTTAATTACTTATTTGCAAAGTTCTACCTAGTCTGCCGGAAATTTTCACGTTTTTCACTGTGGCTTTTATACTAAGCCATTCCCAAGATCTCAGATGAAGGCTTTCCATTATTTTCTCACAGCAACATAAAGAAACCTCATCTGAAAAATTAAAACACTTCATTTGTAGCGAGGCTTTCTTCAAAGTAAGCTGAAGAAGAGGCAGAAGAGATGAAGACCCTTTACTCCCTGCACTTTTGATAGGAAGTAAAAGGAAGATGCTGTATCGCCAGAGCCCCTGAGGATGCAAAATATTGCATCATACTGCGATACGTGAATGCAAAGCATGCGGAGATACCGTATGGTGTACGATAAGGGCAGGACAACACACGCTCATCCTGCTAGGTCACAAGAAAAACTGGCGATGCCTTTACACGTTTGGTTTCTACTACAAGAGTCGAATTCTTGGGCAGGGGACTGAGCGAAACGTATTTTTCCTACTTCCCGGCGCACAGTCGGGCACGCAACGCGGAGCCGAATCGCGAGGGCGATGCGGGCAGGGAGTAAGTTACTCCTCTGCGCTACCGACGCCCCCAGCCCCCCGCAGCATTTGCTCTCGGGAAGGAATTTTCCAGCAAAGGCAGGCAGGCACAACTTTTCCAAAGTGAGTTCTTGGCGGTTCGCGCTCTCCATCCGCACGCACTGACTCAGCCCCGGCTCCCCCCCCGCCCAAGGGGCCTTTTGTGCGCGGCCGCCCGGCACCGCGGCG
>NW_010262795.1:0-220 GCF_000690775.1 Eurypyga helias
GGGGCGGGCGGGAGCCGCCGCGGGCTGCGCGGCCGTTGGGGCGAGCTCTCGGGACCTCCTGCCTTGGCTGTTCCGGCCACTCACAGCTGTTGTCGGGGTCTCTCCCTGCGCCAGTGTGGGGGTGTGTTAAAGCACTTAACTTTTCTTTATGGTGCCCCGTCCCCGCCGGACTCCCGTGGGAAGGAGCCTTTGCGCCGTGTTTGTGGCAGGGGGGGGGCAG
>NW_010262795.1:247-884 GCF_000690775.1 Eurypyga helias
CGGGGATGCTGCCGCGCTGGTGACTTTCCTCCGTGCCCTTGGCCAAGGCGCGTACTCCCTCAGATGATGTTACACACGAGACGGTCCTTCAGGCAGGTGCAAAATGGTAATTTCTTATCAACCTTCTAATTTGCTTTTCTATGGGATAAAGCTCATTAAATGGCTTTTGTTCAGCAACCAGCATTGACATAACTCATTTGCCCTTGTGTGATCTTTGCTTTCATTTCTTGGATTTATTCCAAGACTTGCTGGTTTGTGGGGTTTATCGGGGGGGGAGCTCTTCTGATGAGGCTGTGCACCTTTCTCTGGCTCATATGAGGGAATGCTTTTTTCTGGTGTATTTGGGGAGAGGCAGAGCTTTTGGGATACGTGACATTGCTGCTTCTCTGGCTGTCCATCTGCTTCCACGAGTTGCAGGAATACGGGCTCCTGTTTTACCAGGGGTACCAAAAGGAGGCATGGTGCAGGCAGCCATGGGGTCAGTTTAGCCTTTTTCTGAAGTGTATTGCCACAAGCAAAAAAAAAGTTAATGAACTCCGTGGTTATTTGCCCTTCATCCTATCCTGTGATGTAAAACCGGGGCGGGATGTCTCAAATAATTATTTTGTTTAGACATTTTAAAGAGCAGTGGTCAGCT
>NW_010262795.1:919-1953 GCF_000690775.1 Eurypyga helias
GGGAGGCAAATAATACAGTTGGGTATTTAAAAGATGAAATAGTTCTAGGACATACATAATATTACAAACTACCATTAGTTTATGTCAGTCAGCTCTTGTGGGCGTCAGTCAGGTGCTCATGTGACTCGGGAAGTTTTCCCACCTCGTGTCAATGCATAACCAACTACATTTCAGGGCCTCTTGCGTTTGGTTAAGCATGAATCCAGTGGGCACCCCCAGCATCCCTATTGCTAACTCTGATTTTGGCCTTTTGACTTCAATTACAGGACTGCAATCTTAGTTCTGCAACTGAATTTCCGTTATGACCCAACTCCTGAGCACCATTGGCTAAAGCCAGGCTGTGGCCCCGATTTGGATAGTTCTGCAGGAAGAGGTCATAGGAGACTGGATGGAAAGGGCTTGGCTTTACAAGCCTGATGGGTTAGAAACTAGAACTGTAAATTCCAGGGTAGATCTCTGCTTCCACCCAAGTCCCCTTGTTTGCATTAAGGGACAGAGGTGCGTGTGGATTTCTCTCCCCAGCGTAAGCCGTGTGAGTGGGCTGTAGGAGCGAGGAGAGGGCTTGGACCATTACCGCACGCCTCGGTTAACGCCAATACAGATCAGAGCGGGTGAGAGAGAGAGGCACGGCCTAATGAGAATGCCTGCCTGTTTTCTTTGGGGGAAACAAAAAGCTGACTTGCAGCTCGCTGACATTTCTATAGTCACGTTGCATTGGCAGGACAGGCAGCACCAGTAGTTCTTTTGGAAAGGCAGGACAAGGGGATCGAATGTGTTGTCCCCATGCTGGTCCCCCCACCCTTCCCCACCATGTGAAAGGAGCTCTTTGAGTGCGGCCGGGAGCGAGTCAGTGCGGCTCTGCAGGGGGACATAAAGCCAGCTTTGTCGGAGCCCTCTCCCGGCTCCCAGCGCCCCAGACCGTGCGGGGCAACCTCGCGCTGCGGCGGCCCTCCTCACCTGAGCAACGCCAGGTCCTTCGCGCTTCGGCACGCACGGTCCATGGCTCTGGCGACAGCAGTCTGTGACCTGCTGCT
>NW_010262795.1:1982-5445 GCF_000690775.1 Eurypyga helias
GGCCGTGGGAACGAGGGAGCCGCTGCAGACCCTGGCAGGGTTTGTTCGCAACGCTTTGGTGGACACACAGTGATGTTCCCCCTGACACACACACGCAGGCACACAGGTTGCGAAGCAAGCTGCGTTTGGTAGATCTCTGCCAAGTTCAGATGTGCCTTAAGGGGTTTATAATAAGGATAAATCATAGAATCATAGAATCACTAGGTTGGAAAAGACCTTAGAGATCATCCAGTCCAACCGTATCATCCAGTCCAACCGTAAATGAAGTGCTCATTCTCTTATTTTCCCCCTCTGTGGCCCACTTTTTGCAGATGAAGTTGGGAAGCCGGCTAGGGCACTCCTTGGTAAAGAAGGGAAATCTCTGCCTTGTTCTTCCTTGCAGTAAAATAATTCTCTTCTAAAATAACCCTTGTTGCTGCTTGGCTGCAGGGTTTGATCTCTAAATGCCCGACAAGGTGTTTCTGTGCATCTAATATCAGCATTTTAATTGACGACTGGCCACCTCTGCTGTGAAACCCGAGTTTTAAAAAGTTCCTCTAAATTCTCCCCCTTCTTGAAAAAAATCCCAGCTGCCTGGTTGTGCTTTATCTAGCGAAAGCAGCGTCCTCACCGGTTTAAGTTAGGGAATGTTCTAGAAGAGGGATGACTTTCTGCCAGTATCGCTAATGAACATCCCTGTGTCACCAAACTCTTTCTCTGCTTAGCCAAAAACACTGATGTCTGCCAGAAATCTCCTACAGTTCCTGGAAGAACGTAATCGTCTCCACATGACTGGTTTGCTGAGGCTGGCGGAGCTGGTTGTGCAACGCTGGTTGTGTAAAGCAGCAAACGGGCTGCTTTTCATGGATGTAGGACCCGAACTTTGGCTGCTGCTCTGAACCACGCGGTAGCAGATTGAGACCCAGGCTGTACTATCTGCACAGCGTTCCCTTGCCCCGTCTGGACTCTATTTCTGTGACTTAATTTACATTCCTGTTTCTTCAAATAGAGATTTCTTCACCTTCAAACCACAAACAAAATCAGCAGCTCTCCAGTGAGAAATGCACACTCTGGACTCTGAGGTGTTGGGATCAACAGGGCCTCTTCACATATTCATCCTAGAGCCATTCTGGTTGGACAGCAAATATATTTGGCCAACGATGCAGAAGGAATAACTGCATATTTCATCCACCGTGCCTTTTGCAGATCTCAGAGATCTGAAAGCATTTAGCAGATTGACGCCGCTGTTTGTTTTACGTGTGGGGAAGTGGAGGCAGAGAGACCTCAGGCGAGGTGCCAGGAACAGAACCTCAGTTCTGCTCCAGGGCTTAATCCCTGTGATTCCAGCTGGTATGGGCATTCTGTGCAGGCAAAGACTCAAATCTTTATCAAAGGACACCCTGCATTTGGAGGGTGGAGTTCTTGTTCTGGGGCGACAAGGAAGCTGGGGGGGACGTTTTACAAGGGCCTGTAGTGACAGGACAAGGGGGAACGGGTTTAAGTTGAAAGTGGGGAGGTTTAGGTTAGATATCAGGAAGAAGGTCTTCCCGGAGAGGATGGGGAGGCACTGGGACAGGTTGCCCAGAGAAGCTGGGGCTGCCCCATCCCTGGGAGTGTCCAAGGCCAGGCTGGATGAGGCTTGGAGCAACCTGGTCTAGTTGAAGGTGTCCCTGCCCATGGCAGGGGGTTGGAACCAGGTCCTTTCCAACCCAAACCAGTCTGTGATTCTATGGTTCTATGTAAAATAATTACCAGCCCATTTTCCCTTTGTTTCCTAGATGTCGCCATGCTGCCATAGCGAAGTACTTTGGCGATGTCACCCCGCCTTGCAACAAGTGCTGTGACTACTGCAAGAACCCCGGGGCAGTGAAAAGGCAACTGGAGTCACTGGAGCGCTGCAGCAACAGCTGGAGCAAAACCTGCATTGGGCCCACAGGCTCCTCCTGGGACAGCTATGACCCAGAGCTGTATGAAGGCGGGAAGAGAGGTTGCAGGGGTTTTAGCAGGTCTGTATGTGGTAGCTCACACTCAGCCCATAGAAGCTGTCGGAGAGAAGAGAGCATCTCCCAGTGCAGGCCCACTCCTATTTTCAGCACATGTTTATGTGTGGTTGTATTTTCCTGTAACTTCCTGGCAGCAGGAGCTGGAATTCCATTTTCCACACACTTTGGCAGCCTTGATCACATTCATGTCCCAAAGAGCCCAAAGCTGTTTTGACTGACCTAAGAATTGCCCTGGTAGAATGTAATTGGTTCAAGAAACTAGCCTGACATTTTTTGAAAGCAGTAAGTGGGCTCAGCCCCTTTGCAGTCACAAAGATCAAAAATGTTTAAATTGAGACCAATGTGACACAATCCAGAGTTCGTTCCTGACTCGGTATGAGCCAGCAGGCTGCGGGCCACTGACAGGACTTGGTCATCAGAGGATGTAACGGAGTGCCAGTGTCAGCTGCTTCTGCAGATTGCTAGTTTAGTGTGCCCCGATCAGGCTGACAGCAAAGGGAAGATGGGCAGTACGTAACCTAATTCATTCTGTAAAATGCTTGGCAGCGTGGAGATGACAAGTTCTCTTCCTCCTTGTTCTCTGGCTGAGTTGCAGCGAGTGTGCAGCTCTGCCAGGACGCGTTTCGCTGCCCGGGAAGCTCTGGCAGGATGCGCAGCGCTGCCGGCTGGCCTAGCCCTCTGCTTTACCTTAAACAGCTTGAGAGCGGTAGCGTTTTAGCAGGCAAGTCCAGCTGAGTCGGGGGAAACTGGTGCACTTGTGACCTAAGCCTGGATCTCGGGCCCTGAGAAGACCAATGCTGTTGTACCACACACAGTTTGCCACTTGATTTACTGAACAACAAATATTCCGTGACTTGGTTGTAGCTTTGCCTTGGAAGTTGTAATAGTCAACAGCCTTAAAGCTCTGGTTTGTGATCGCTGGACGTTTCGGCTGTGACAGCTGTGGGAAGTGGTAAACTCTTGGGCTGCGTGTGGCCAGAGTCACCTGCCACGTTTCGGTGTGTTAGTGATGGGGATTTCATTTAAACAAGAGCCTGTGAACACCTGAGGCTCAGAAGGGCTGCTTTGCCCATCCTGCCATCTCTGCTCCAGGGGCAGTAGCGGCTGACACGTGGGGTGCATGGCACAGGCAGAGACTCCTCAGCCCCGTGGGAGAAGCTGGCAGAGCTGAGATGGAGCCCCGCGTTCTCAGAGCACTGGTTACGGGCTACTGGTTCACGCCACTGCTTACCAGTTCATGGGAGTAACACACCCCATGAATTTTTGAAGGAAAGTCGCTGCCATCCAGGTTGAGGGAGGTAAAACTAGTGAGACTTGCTGAGAAAGGATGTGACATGCATTATCATCTGTAAATGCTGGCATCACCTCCGCTTTCCAAAGCCTGCCCCCCAGTTAATGCTGTAGCGACAGAAGTGTTTACTCCTCTTGTTTGCCTGCCTTATACAGGTATGATGAAGAAAGCAGCAGGGATGGGGATGGAG
>NW_010262795.1:5476-27003 GCF_000690775.1 Eurypyga helias
GATGAAGAGAGTCGGAAACGGGAATGGAACAACTTCTACAAAAAGCAGATGAGCCTGCGCAAAGTGAGTTGGCTCCCTTGGTAGGGGGTTCACGGGGGGTTTGCTGTCAGCTGGTCTTAGAGGCATAAACCAGGTAAATGATTGCATCTTGCTGCTGCTTGTTCTGGTACCGCCCCGTTTGCTGCCTTCTCCGTGGTCTGGGTAAGTCCCGGAACGTGAAGGAACCCCGCTTACCCACGCACTGGTTTCTCTGCCGTGCCAGTCAAAGGGGTCCTGTTGTCTTTAACACCTTCCGTAGCAGTAAAATCAAATTTCCTCATTCAGCCTCACTTGCATATTCCCGTAACAAAGCTAGATTTCTGGCTTTGATTCTCACACTTTGTCCTCTTTACCCATTTTGTTGCCTTTTCAGTTGTAACTCAGCTTTTGTTTTCCCTGGAGTGGGGGGATGAAATGTGTCTTTTGTGCTTCTAGACCTGCATGTGTGTTTGACTGATCTTTGTTTTCTTCCAGGGCAGAGAACCAGAAAAGGAAGATTTTGTTCCTCCAAGTAAATATCTTTGATTTTTAGTGGGTTTTGGGGGCGAGCTGTATTTTGCAGCTGTGTAAAATTTATATAGCATCAACTTTTGAGGTGTCAGTCCCTAGGCACGGAGAGATTGGCTGTGAAAGCTTGGCTGGAAAAGATGGATCAGAGCTTAGCTTTGGTTGAGGTGAAGATAAGGAATGCATCTTTCTGAGCAACTTTTCCAAATAAGCAATAGAGAAGGAAATCTCTGCCTACCCTGCCTTTGCAGGCTGTTTCTGCAATGGGCATGCAGCAGTATTCAACTGGGCTACAAGGAAACTGCGGGAAAATTGGCCGTCTGTAGCTGTGCTGCCTGGGGCCCTGGGTAGCAGCACAGTTGATAGAATCATAGAATCATCAAATGGTTTGGGTTGGAAGGCCCCTTAAAGACCATCCAGTTCCAACCCCCCTGCCATGGGCAGGGACACCTTCCACCAGCCCAGGTTGCTCCAAGCCTCATCCAGCCTGGTCTTGGACACTTCTAGGGATGGAGCATCCACAGCTTCTCTGGGCAACCTGTCCCAGTGCCTTCCCACCCTCTCCGGGAAGAATTCATTTCTGATATCCAATCTAAACCTCCCTGCTTTCAATTTAAACCCGTTACCCCTTGTCCTGTCACTACAGGCCCTTGTAAAAAGTCCCCCCCAGCTTCCTTGTAGCTCCCCCAGGCACTGGAAGGTGCTATAAGGTCTCCCGGTTGTTGTTACACTATTGTAAAAGAAAACCTGGTCATTCATGTTACTCCATTCAGCCTCTCTATTTTTGGTTGGTATTGTGGGGAGCGGCAAAGAGTTGAGTTTCCCAAGAGCTGGGATTCCTTGAAAAAGGGTTTCCTGAGAAGGGGAGGGTTTGGAAAGCTTTTAATCATAAACTAGCAAAGTAGACGTTCCCATCCAGCGAGACAAATCTCACTTTGGCTTCTGCCTACTCTTTTGGAGTTTGTAGCTTCTCCAGGTTGAAAGGGTGATGGTAGGGGTCCTGGGGGTGACTGCAGGGAGGAGCGTGCCAAGCAGCACTGCACTGGCTCCCTCCCTTGCCTCCATCGCCCCAGCCCTGCTGTGACACCTTCTCCAAACGTCTCCCCTGTGGTAGGTGCCGACTGCCCCTTGAAGGATGCTTCCAGCAGGAGGATCTCTAAGCTCACTGTGAAGGTAGGAAAGCCTGGTTGACGTTCAGTCTTGCTGATGTGCAAAGAACAACAAAAATGCTGCCTGCCCTCTTCTTACTCATTCAGGGATGGAGGTCCGAGGGCAAGGGGCACTGTGGTAGAGCATGTCTGAGTATCCCATGTTTCCTAGGGACGGGAACACTGCTTGAAGATGCTGGAAGAAGCTTTGGGCACCAATGAAAAGGTTCCAGCAGCAGGAGGAAAAGGGTATGAGATGAGAGAAAAGGGGTGACATGTTGAGTCCCTCACCACAGGGCCTACTCTGACCCGAGCACGTTACCACGTTCAGGGAATACCTTTTTAAAGTTATTTGGTCCAAGGATTTAGTTTCATTTAATAGCATCCTCTTGTGATGTTCAGACATGAGGATTCTGCTACATTAGCTGATCCTAGGCGTCACAATTCTTCCCTGTCCCACAAGATGGGGATAGCGGACTTCTCAAACCCAGCAACTGGAGGACTTGCTTTTTCGTTCTCCTGCAGTTCTCCAGCAATTCACCGTGGCATCCCTGAGGACTACTGTGGAAGTTATCACTTACTCCTGCAGCAGACGGAGTGCATTTTGTACTTCCTGGGAGATGCTTAAGCATTAGCGTTCCCTTTGCAGATACAGAAGTGTGTCTTGTCAGAAATCACCCCAGCCTGTGTTACAGGTCGGACCCTCACGCCTGCGCTGTGGAGCTGGAGTATGAAGCTTTCCGAAGCAGTAAAATGGCTAACTCCTACAAGGCAGCTGTGCTAAAGAAGGTAAGGCCACACGTCTGCTGTTGTTCCCTTCAACGTGGCCTCCGCACGAGGGGAAACAGGCTGGAACGTGTGTGGGAAAGGTGAAGGAGAAGCTCTGCTTTGCCTTTGAAGTCTTTCAGACCTTCCTTCTTGGCTTTGTTTCCAGGAGGGCCCAGAATCACGTTGGTTTCAGGCCTTTGTTGCCTTTACAGGCTTTGGCAGCCTGGTACCAGTGCAAGGTCACCCATCTATCCCCTCGCGCCAGCAGTAAGGGGAACGGGGAGCTCTCAGGCTGTCGCTGATAGGCGAGCCTGGGTTGAAGTTAGCTGGGTGCCATCAGTCTCTTGGGAGGTCGTAGAATCACACAATCATAATTGGGTTTGGGTTGGAAGGGCCCTTAAAGCTCATCCAGTCCCCCCCCCTGCCATGGGCAGGGACACCTTCCACTAGACCAGGTTGCTCCAAGCCTCATCCAGCCTGGCCTTGGACACTTCCAGGGATGGGGCATCCACAGCTTCTCTGGGCAACCTGTCCCAGTGCCTCCCCACCCTCTCCAGGAAGAACTTCCTCCTGATATCTCATCTAAGGTGTTTGTGTTCTTGAGAGAGGTGTCTCTCCAGGGGAGACATTGGTTTGGCCACTACGCCTTCTAGCACGTACAGAGGTAGGGGTGCACAGATTTCTGGCCGCTGGAGAGTATTTATGTTCTCTTTTCAGGTAGCAGAAATCAACAAAGCCTCAAAACAAGGAGAATTGTTCTCAGTCTTTGGGTCCGGAACTGGTGGGAACAGCAGTTTGGAAACAAAACCTGGGTCTCCAGCAGAAGAGGACTTCCTGCCTGCATCCCAGGTTTACTCAGTGAGTACCGATGGGGCAGGCAAGGAGGGACTGGTGTGCTCTGTTCATCTGCTTTTTTAATAAGTTCATTTTAAGCCCGTTGTGTGGCCGGAGCTGTGTGTTTCAACTGGAGTTGAAATGAGGAAACACTCCTTCCCTGAGAGGGTGACAGAGCTCTGACCCGCTGCCCAGAGAGGTGGTGGAGTCTCCTGCTCTGGACACTTTCCAAAGCCCCTGGACTTGTTCCTGTGTGATCTGCTCTAGGGGATCCTGCTCTGGCAGGGGGTTGGACTAGATGATCTCTAGAGGTCCTTTCCAACCCCCACCACTCTGTGGATCTGTGAACTGCTTTCCCTGTCTGTCCTTTGGTTTTGGAGCGAGATCAACTAGTCGTGCGGGTTGCTGTTAGGGAATGCAATCTACCTGCAGGCAAGATCAAAGATTTTCTCATCTTGCTCTGACCAAGGATGCTGTCTGCTTCCTTACTGCGGGCCTGTGACTTTCACCTGAGCCATTTTCCTGGTGTCTCAGCCGCTGGTTGTGCTGATGAAGCGGTTTTAGAGCCTTCCCCAGCTCAGGGCTGCAGACACCGACGTGTTGTGTACAGAAACTTCGCTCCCTTCAGGGTTCTGCACACAGGCTTTCCTTCGTGCTCTCACATCCAAACTTTCTTCTTCCTTTCTCCCTAGTTCAAACCCAAGCGTGTGGGAGCAGGATTTCCAAAGAAACCCAGCTTGTTCCAGACAGCTTCAGAACTGCTGAAGGTGCAGGAGGAGAGCGATGCAAAGCCTCTCAAAGAAGTAGGAGGTTCTCCAAACGGGCAAGACAAGAGCAGCTGCAGTCTGGGTCTGGACACCAGAAACCCCCTTCTGCAGAAGAAAGAAACAGCGCCCCCAGCAACGTGTGAGGGGGCTGGGGTGGGAGTATGCCCTCCTGAAAAGAAGGGACAGCAACCCAGTCCAGACACAAAAGCTGTCCTTTGGGATAGCCCTACAAAGAAGTCCAAACCTAGCAAGAAGCAGCAGATGCTCGCAGAAGCTGCGAAAAAAGAATCACAAGATATTTCCAAATTCTTCTCCCTCCCCAAAGGTGGGTCTAGAGCCAAATATTGCAGCTCAGCAAAGGAAGATGGCTGTTCTGCAAGCACACTACCTCAGGTTTCTTCTCAAAGCATGTGTCAAGAGAAACCAGTACCTCAGGGAAACATCTCTGGAGAAGATGTGAGCAGACAGTCCCAGGCAGGGAATGAAGAACTGGGAGAGGCAGAAGTAACACAGACTGAGAGAGGGGAGGATTTCAAGGCCCAGCAGGCTGCTGAATCTGAACACTTTCAGGAAGAAAGTGATGTCAAATTCAGGTAAAATCCCTACCTCTCTGCTCCCTGTGTTGCCTTGTTAACGAGCTGCAGAGCCCCACCAGCCGTGTCCTGGAAGTTGGGAATAACGTGTGTTAGATCTCTAGGCTGGCGAGGGAGATGCTTTACCACAGAGAGTCTTGTGGCCACTGAGGGAGAAGGCAGGAATATCTCCATGGTGGAATGGTTACAATTGCTCTTCTCTCTGCTCTTCCCATTAGTGTTGAAAACGTCACAGAAACTGAGCTAACTGTGGCTGGGGAAGGCGAGTGTGGGAAGCGACCGGGATCCGCTGAGGTAAGAGTCTAATGGCTGCTAATTTCCTCTTTCCTCTCCTCAACTTGTGCCAAGTTTCTCTCCGGGAGCAATGCTCCTGATCTGAACCTCACCCCGCAGTGTTATTTATGTGGGGAGGGACAGTTGCAGTTGCAGCAGAGCGGGGAACCGAGGTCACGTTGCACTCCTGGTGTCCCCCTGCCACCCCCTGGGCCAGTGCCGGCAGCTCGGGTGGCAGTGGAAAGCTTCCATTCCACTTTGTTTGCAACACGTGTGACACTGCCCTCGCCTGGAACGAGGCTCCACACCCCCTCTAGATGTGTAAGTAACTGTAATTAGCAAGCTGCTTTCTCAAGTCAGGGGAACAGCCGCAGGCCAGCGGCGCATGGGACCGTGCGGAAGCAAACTGTGCTGCCAGCCTTCCTCGCCATCCAGTGCCCGGTTCTGCACCGGGCACCTGGGACTGCCTGGTAGCTGTCTCTGCTGAACAGTGTGTTTTCTCCTTGCCCTCTCAAACTGAGCCAGAGCATGGCACTCCTGAAGTGATTGATGCTTCCTGAGGGGTGTGTTCCCAGCAGGCATCCCGGGAAATCTCTTCCTGTCAGATTTTTCTGTATAGGATGGGGTCTAGCAATTAGCTGCCCCGCTAAAAGCATGTGCTGATTCTAAAGGTGGGGTTTAAACGGATTTTCTTGAAGTGCCTTAGGGTGGACAACAGCACATTGTGTCTGCTCAGCAAAATGGGTTACAGATTCCTGCGTGGCATTCGCTACAGGGAGAGCCTGCAGGATCCTATGGATTCGTGTTCTTGGAAGATCGCGGCTGCTTGGAAGTGTAATGCAGCCACAGGAATTAGCGGGTTTGGTTTTCTTCTGTCCCATCTCCAGGATATGGAAAGTCCTGCAACAAAGCGGCCACGGACAGTGGCAAAATATTCTATTCTGTCCCAGCCAGAAAGCAAAAGCGTTGGTCCCACCAAGAAGAAGGTGACTTTTGATCCAAACTTATCACAGTGCGATAAAGAAGGAAGCAGCAAGACCGCGCAGCCAGTGAGCAAAGGCATCTCCCTCAAAGAAACGGCCGACATCGTCGTCAAATATTTGACCCCCTTCTACAAGGGTGGCAAGTTTGCTTCCAAGGTAGGGCACGGCTCCAGCCCCTCTCTAGCAGAAGGAGCCTGTGTCTCCCTAGGGACCTGGGGCTGTAAGAAGGAGAAGATGGCCTGGAGGCCACGTTTCATTCCCAAGTCACATCTTGGTATGTGCTGGTTTAGTGGCTCCAGGCGCAGCACATCACCTTCTCCCAAGAAGGGGTTTGTGTGGGATTTGGAGTGGTATTGCCTTGGTTCCACGCGTGTTTGTTCAAGCTCTCGCAGTACACGCTGGCAGGTGTTAGAGAATTCCCGCCTGCGGGGCGGCAGCAGCGGGGGTTCGGTTTGGGCGTGGCGTGCCCGCTGTGTCCCACGAGGCAGCGCGCGCTCACGCTCTCCAGCACGGCGGGGTCAGGTGTATCTGCGGTGCTCCCGCAGCCTGAATCCACGCGTGGGCTCTGCTAAGGGCAGGAGAGATGTGGAAACGGTCTGGTGAGGTAACCAGTGTCTGCTTTCTGCTCTGCCCCAATTCTGCAGGATCTGTTCAAGGGCTTTGCTCGGCACCTGTCCCACCTGCTGACCGGAGAGCAGAACCCTGCCCGCAGGACGGGTGAGCTGGCAGCTGGGGAGAGCACCCACAATCCGGGGCTCTCATGATGCGAAACGGATGGCTGTGTTTAGAGGGGGCAGGTGTCTTACGTATCGTCTCAAAGGTGGTGCTTCCTCTCTTGCAGTGAAGGAGGAAGCACAGAGACTCATCAAGGAGTTTTTCAAAACAAGGGTGAGGTGTGAGAGCGAGACAGACTGGCAGGAGCTGCAGAGCTCGGAGAGCTGATCGCTGCACCATGGTGGCTGTCTTCCTTCCTCCAGCAGCGGGACCAGGGGATCGTGCAGAACTCGCCACGGAGGGTTTCATGAATCTGCAGATGTGAGCTTTCTCTTCCCTTTTGCTGACTTCTCTCCCTAGTGCCACGCACTCCCAGGAAACCAGCTTCCAGGACCTTAGGGAGAGTCTTTCCACTAACCAGGGTGCTGGAGCCCTCTAATACCTCCCGCCACGAGGTGTGAAGTCTGGGTCTGCTGCGTGGGTTAGGGGCTGCTGCCTCAGGTGGTCTGCGGCATCTCCAACCTCTGCTCCCTGCGGCACTCTGGGAAGGGCTCAGACTTTCCAGCTGGGACTTCGCTTTGGGATGGCATCTTGCTTCCTAGATGGCTCCTCCCCTTGCTCCCCCATCTCTTAGTTCCTAGTTCAGTGTTACCAATAGAAGCCTTACGCTACGAGTTCACACGCTTTGCTCAGGGCTGCCAATGATGAGCGTGATGGTTGAGTTCCTGGATGGAATATTTTCCCTTGAAGGGCAGGAGGGGAGCATTTTGTTTTTACCATGCAGGCAATGCCTACTTGCTCAAGGTGGAAAAAGATTTTTTTTTTTCTTTTAACTTTTTTTAAGCTTCTGCTAGTTCTACCTGCCCTTTAACCTAAGCCGTGATGCTCTCTCAGTATTAACCTCTCTAGTAGTGGCACCCAGGTTGCCAACACTTGTCCAGCATTTGCTTGTAACCCCTAAAGCCATATTTGCTCCCTGTGCCTCACCCACAGTCGGCAGCACGGAGGGCAACGCCACTGTTACAGCTGGTTAAGGTAGTGCTGTGGCCCCCAGGTTGACACTGTGGTGCCTCTGCTGCTATATTTATATAAGGACCTGAAGCTTAGGGTGTCAGTGGGCTTGAAATAACCTGATTCCCTGACACAAGTCCTTTCTGTTGGGTTTTTGTTGGGTTCTGCCCTTGTTCCATGCCTGTAGAGGCTGGTGGCCTCAGGCACCAGCGCTGCCAGAGGAATCTGCAGCCTGAGAGGCCATCAGACGGGCGTGTGGGTCACTGTCCTCAGAAGATGGGGGTTTTTTTTCATGTACTGAAGGGTACGTGCGGAACAGACAATAAAACAATGTTCTAGCTGCTGTTGACTCTTTGTGAAAGCTTTTTCATAACAATTAATGATACAGACCGGCCTAAGATACATTAAGACTCTATCGCTGTGAACACAGACATGAAAGCTCTTTCTTAATAAATGGGATGGGCGGGACACGTGTGCCAGCAGACACCTCCAACCCCTTATGGCTGCAGGACTTCTCCAGCCAGAACCAGACAGAGAACCGGGAGATGTTTAACTCCAAAGTCACTTTCATCTTCAGCTTGCTCTGCTCGCTGAAGGACAAAGGGCTTTGCAAGAAGCCTTCTACACAGCAGAAGTATTTTTCAGCCATCGGCTGCTGGCTTCTAATTTACCTTCCCATTGAGAGCCCTGTTTCATCAGCAACTGAAGTGGGGTTCCTGTCTCTCCAGAGTTCAGTGCTTACAGAGTTCAGCTGTCGTCTGGGTGAACTCAGAAATGCTTTGTTAATCTTTAAATCGGGGTGCAGAGAAGGCTGGTTATGTCATGGAGTTGTGTGACCAAGTGCTTTATCACACTCTGGGGCTTTGCTAACCAGATGGGTTGTGCTTCCACGTAAGCTCATGACTGTCATCAAAAGCTCAGAGAAAGAAGAATAAGGGTAAGTTAATCTTCAGAGATCTCGCTTTATCCAGCCTTGCAGTAGCACTGCTGGAGGGTGGAACATGCTTCAGCTGAGATCTCACAGGCCACAGCAAACAGCACATGAAGATCCTGACAGGGAAGACGCTGTAGTTACCGCTGGCAGCAGCTCACCAGCAAGAAGCCAGCTGTGCCTCAGGGCTTGCACTGGGCACCCGCAGATCTCGCCCCTCCCCAGCCAACAGTGAGCACCTTTCCCTCGAGCTTTGCCAGCTGCCCACGGGTCAGTCTGCCCCCCTGAGATGTAAATCGGAATCTGTCACGTCACAGCTTCACAATCTCTCTGTGTGATTATTTTATTGCAATCTCCTACAGTTCAGGAGGATGGCTGTAGCAGCAAAAATAAATTAAGCAGTTTTGTACAACCCCGGACACTCTCCTCTTCTGTAAGACAATTTCTGTTTGAATAGGCTTTCTCCGTGGGCATGGAGCCATCGTTTGGAGCCATGGCAGCTGCATGGACATGACTGACTTCTTTATATAAGAGAGAAACATATGCATCTAATTATGCCAGTAAGAAATTAATTAACAATAAACTTTCTTACCATTGCTGGGGCACAGATTGGGCTGCATATGTGTTAATTGTGTATTAACACTGATCTGCTTTCCAATTAAGATGCTTTCTGCAAGCTCCTGCTTCACAAATCCTGCTACAGGGCCTCTTGCGTATCAGTGCAGAGAAGAAGCTGGCAGACGGAGAACACCGGCAGGCCCCGCTGTCATTTCATAGCCTCAGCGTTGCGTTGTGACACGCACATCTCTAGCAAGCGTCAGTCTGCTCCTGCTAATTCAAAACCTAACAGAACAGTCGCACGCTGCATAGCTTGAAGGCAGCTGCTGTTGTCTGTGCGGCTGGCGTGTGCCGGAGCAGGCGGGGAAAGAGCAGCGGTGTAGAAAGGGTGTCTTGGGGGTGGTTTAGCCAGCGCAGGCATGGCTTTGAGGAAGAGTGGGGACTGAAGAGCAGGTCACACGGGCTGATGTGGTCCAGTCTGTCAGTAGACCCTGGGGCAGCAGTCCTGGAAAGCAGCTGACTGAGGTGACGGAGGTCTTCTGGAAGAGTCCCCTCCAGAAGGCAGGGCAGGGAGCACCCAACATGCTCAAAGAAAGGAAAACGGTACCTTCTGCTTGGTCATTCTCCTCTAGTGGTGCAACTCTGTTGTAGCCAGGATGACAACAATGGTGTGATACATTTCTTTAGCCTGTCAAAACACAAATCGGTGTCAGTCATCCTCTGCCCCAGACATGGCTGCTTCTCATCATCAAACATTCCCATAAATCACTTTCCATAATTAAATTTGAGATAGGTGCTGGGATAAAGCTACACTCTGGGGTCTGGGAAATGCAGTGCCCCCATCCACCCCTGGGACAGGAGAGAGCAGGAGTAGTGCCTCTCACAGAGGCTAGGCAGGGCAGTGCAGGAGGAAGCTGTAGGTCCAGGCTGATCTCACCCGTGACAGTTCAAGCCACATAGTCTTGGGGCTGGCAGCTGAGCCGTAGTTCAGTTCTATGCCGGGAAGCCCACCGTCCGAGAGGGGCCTCATGGTTCGCATCTTCTGCAGCTCCTTCAGTGGAATGACGCAGGAGACCGCCTGTGTGAGGAGAAAAGCCACAACACACTCTCTGGTGCAACTCTCTCATAACTAAAGCCATCTATCTCATTGTCACCAAGGAGGATTCACCTCACGAGCCTATTGAAAGCTGAGACAAAGGCTGGGGCACAGGGCAGGGTGTACAGAATACAGGGCAAGATCCTGTTGCCAGCGTGTCCCAGGAGCTGCTGCAAGATGGGGACAACCAGGAATGTGACCTACACTTAGTTTTACTGTGGACTGTGACTGTTAGCACAATCACTGGACTTAGGAAAGAGCACATGGCAGTACTAACTGTTCTACCACTCTTGTCACTGCCTTGGGCTAGGGCTGCTGTTCGGGGCTGGGGTGCAGGTAAATGCAGTCTCTGCCTGCACAAGGTCTTCTAAAAGTCCAAATTAACATCTGACAGACAGCAGGGCAGTGGGGAGGAATGGTCTGGCATACCTGGGTGGTGCCATCCACCACAATGATCTCCTCTTTATTCACACCAAAGAAACAGGGCACAGCGACCGTGTCATCACTGAGTCTCTCAACCAAGTACATGTTGTAGCCAAAGAAAGGCAATTTCATCATGTGCTCTGTAAGAAAACAAAAGGTGCTTTCACGCAGCAGCTTCCAGCCAGCAAGCTACTGCAGCAGCCTGAGGTGGCCAAAAGCTGTAGGTGTTTCCAAGCTTCTCTACATTGAAATCAAGATTGACGACAGCTCCCCTCCTTCCCAGGCTGCTGAGCCTCAACTCTCAGCACCTGAATAGATGTCTGTTCTTTTCTGAGCAGAAAACAGGAGTGCAGCCAGAATATCAATTAAAACACAACCTGGACAGAGCTCTGAAAGTCTCCTGCAGACTTCAACAAAAGAGAAGGGATTTCTACTGTGTTTGGCAACAGTGCCAGTCTGCAGGGGGAGGCTGTCAGGGTCATGGCTCATTCCTGGCTCCAAGGAGCCTCGCTGACCTGACAAACTGTCCCGAAAGTGCATGCAGAGCAGCTGCCACTGTGCTCAGGACAGACGGCTCAAGCAGCTCTGGATGGCTCCTCACCTATGAACTGGATTTTTGCATCCACTGGCTGGAGAGGCTGCCTGGTTCTCAGCACCAAGCCCACGTGGTTCTGCAGAGCCTGGGGGTTGAGGGAGGACTGCAGGGTCTTCGGCGTGTACTCCTTCAGCTCCTCCCTGTGCCAACAAGCAGATAAAGATTCACCCCCTGCCCAGCTCAAATCAAACAAACAACCAGGGGGATTAAGACAAAGAAAGGGATCTGGTAACAATTTTCAATTGCATGGCTGGGAGCAAGGGTGGAGGGAGAGGGGAAGAGTCGTATCTGACTTCAGTGATGTGGAAGGAAACATCAGAAACAGACCACTATTTTCCACAGAGAAGGCAGCTGTGCACCACTGACCCATGCACTGGGAGAAAGCCCTGATTTCTGGAGACAGGAGCAGGGAACTAAAGTCACAGGGTGTTTCTTTCACAGCAGTCTCAGCTGAAAACCACCTTACTCTAACTCTGTCTTGCTCCTGTGCCTCCAAAGCCCTACACAGAGCAAAGACTCCCATGCCCAGTGGGGTTATGCTGTTACCCCCTGCTGCTGGTGTTGTAAGGGGATGTGATGGAGGCATTACCTCCACTCCGAGTCAAAGTGCATGAGGATATAGGGAGGACAGAGTGTGAAAATACAGCTCAGGGCTGCAGGACAGCACCTTTCCAGTACCCAGTGACATCTTCCTTCCCATCAGGCATCTCACTACAGATTTCAGGTGCCCAGGGTTGAAAATGCTGGCACTTCTGAGAAAGAACAAAGGAGCATTCTCCCCAACTGTGAGCTCATGCACTTTGTTCTCGGTATTACAAACACATGGCAGACTAAAGGAACCTCCACGGCACCTTCATGACCCTCAGCTCAGGGGGAGTCACAAAAGGAAATGTGGATCAGAGACAGCATTAAGAGTGTGAACAGTGTTAGGAGTGTAAACTTCCTTGATGATGGGCAGGAGTCAGTCACTGAGTGTCATTAATTAGTAGCTTACATTCTGCAGCACCGTCCATTCCTTAATTATCCAGAGGGAGCTTTCAGGCACCTACCCCTGACCCCTGTGTTGCCAACGGCCATTAGAGATTGAGACCCACCATGGGGCAGACCTACCTGGAGGGAGCACCGTTCTGCTGCTCGGTTTTGGCCCAGTGCTGGAGTATTGCCAAAATGCCCACCTGCATCTCCATTTCTTCACTACAGTTTAGCAGTATCCTCCCATTCAGGTAATCCCACAGCAGCTGAGAAACAGCAGAGAGGCCTTTGTGAAACCTTGCAGAAGGTATGTGCAGGTCTGGGCAGCGTCAGGATGCAGAGACCCACATCCTGCCTTGCTGATGCCACAGCCAGCTCAAGCTGGTAGCACAAAAGCAAAGACATTGTGGGCTTGGGAAGAGCACGCAGAACTGCACAGGCCATGTCTGGAACAGTACAGCTCATAGGCTGGGGCTGTAGGAGCACTGCCTTCCTTGCATCCATAGCTTCAGTTACTGGTCATTCCCAGAAACAAAGCCCATCAGCCAAAGCCCTCCCACTTCTTCAGCCCCTTGGGACACTCGTGTGCCAGGGAGCCCTTGCTAGGGAGGCTCCTGGTGCACACAATGCCCTTGTTGCTTACCTGCCCATAATGGACATCCATATAAATTTTCTTCTCGAAGTGCAGGGGTGTGCTCCAGGTGACCCTGCGTAAAGTCACAGTGACCAGGTTGTCCTCCAGCAGGTAATCATGAAGATACTCCTCCGATCTGATCGGCCTCACCATTTTATCTACATGTTTACACAGGAAGAGGGTTGTCACTCGTGGTGCTGAGAGAATGGGATGAGCTCCATGGCCTGCGACAGGAGCCTTCCTGCACACCCCAGTTCCACCCTGCGCTTACGGCTCCCAGCATCAGCCATCCCAAGGGGACACAGGCCCACACTGACACACACGCCCCTTTCAGGAACAAGTAGCACAGCCCCTGAGAAGGCACAATCTTTAACCCTAGTAACAGAGGGAAACTGCTGAAGAGGACCCAGAGGGTGGGGGAACTACTCGACACAGCAGCCCTGTTGGAGAAACCACTTCAAGGAAGAATCTAGATCCCAGTCTCTACTTACTGCCGTTATCGCTGTGAATCCTGATGGCAAAAAGAACAAATTCTTCTATCTCTTCCTGTTCGCTTGCCCCCATCTGCTCACAGATCTCCTGCAAGAGCTCCTTGGCCACCTGAAGCAAGGAAAGAAGCAAGTAAGTACCTTGGCCAGGCAAGGAAGTTCCCCAGTGTGGCTCAGAGTCCAGATCAATGAAAAAATCCAAAGCAGAAAACTCACAGTGAATGTCTTGATGCGGGTGAGATATTCCACCCCTACAGGCATCTGTACCACCAGCCGGCGGGCACCGCACCCCTTCTGCAAAGGACATTTAGGCAGCAAGACATGCAGGATCCCATCAGCCCCACAATTCTTCATCTCCCTCCTCATGTCTGTGTTCCAGCACTTGCACGTAGTACCTGCCTCTTCCCTGCCCATATCCCTGCCTACTCCATGGCACTGCGCTTCCCAATCCCTTACAGAAACATGCCTTATTTCCTCTCTTGGAGCCCCAACCACCTCTGCAACACTACACATGGCACCTCTTGGCAAGCCTCTGCCCTCCCTCTCTTCCCAGCACCCTCACTTCTTTGCCCCCCGATACCAGAAATGCCTGTATCTCCACAGGGAAAGGAAGGTGGCGACGGCCCCCATACATGAAATTTTTCCGCAGGTTGCTCTGGCAGATCTTGGCTATATCTGCAGGAAAAGGAAAAAGCTTCATGTGCGGAGCCAAACAGAGGACAACATTCTCTCCTGTGGTGTTGGGTCATATTGGTGTGTCGAATTTAACCCAAAGCAACTGCTAGGAGGGCAAGGACACTTGACCTCATCTCCCACTCTGCCAGGGAACATCTAAATCATGAGGGGCCAGCCCCAGGCAGTGTCCAGGGCAGTAGGAGTACGGAGGAATGACAGGATGGGAGAATTAGAACCAGAACCCTCTTCTCTGGCAGGATTTCAACCCAATCACCTCATAGCTGATGATTCGGGAAGACCACAACCTGCCTTCTCCCCAGGGTCTAGCTGTCAAACTGGGCCTAAGCTACAGAGCTAAGCTAAGCCTCAGAGACACAATTCCACCTTGGCTGGGTGACGGTGCAATGGGAAATGACCACTGCAAGCACGAAGTCTGGAGATGCAGACTCTTGCCTGGAGGTTCAGCTCCCCCAGTACTCCACTGGAGGATAAGGGATACTTTCCCATTGGACCACATCCCCACCTGGATGCTGTCTTCTTTCCTTGACCACCAGGCCTTAGTAACAAGGGGGCAGCCGTTTATTTTACAGGACACAGAAGCAGTCATACCTTGGTGGGTGCTGGATGGATCACTGCTGGCAAGCTGCAGAAACTTGGTGGCGTAGGGCATCAGAACGTTAGAAGGGATGAAGTACCCAGTCAGTAGGTTTAGGAGCAACCAACCGCGCAGCACGCTCTCCCTGCAGGACAGAAAGAACCATGGACACCTCGGAACAGGAGAATTCCTGCTCCAAGCTGTTCAAAGTGAGCCTCTGCCCCTCCGAGCACTTATGGCAGGTGGCAGAAAATGAGGTGGTGGCTCTTGGTCAGAGGTTTCTTATGCTGAGAAAGGGATTGATTCAGTTATTCTGACAGCAAACCAAGAAAGGGAACAGTCAAGGCCACTCTGATGTTTCATATTGCAGAGCAGTGTGGTGTCAAGCCAGTCCTAACTGTTGCACCAACTGCCCCGGGCTGTGAAGAGGGAATCAGGGCTCTGAGCGGCACCACTACTGGGAGCTAGCAGGGATGTTTACTAGTGCTCAGATCTATCAGCAGCCAGAGGTACAGGGGCAAACATCCATTGAAGTGAAGAAGCCAAACCCAATGAGTGGCTAAATTTCCCGAGTGCTCAGCAAAAGTCCCAGCAACCGAGCAGCTGAGGACAGTCCATCATTAAGGGGCAGCCTCTCCCAGCAGCCGGTGCTGCTCCAGCTGAGCGTGCACAGGAGCTGACAGTGCTGGTACTCACTGGTTAGGGTTGTGGGTGACCTGTTTGATGACCTGGCAGTAGACCTCATCATGCAAACTCTCCTTCTCCTTGCACAGCTGCATTCAGAAAGGAGGAGACAATATCAGAGAGGGGATGAGAGCACCAGAGAGGCCCCAGGACAACTGTGTGCTCTCCCTCTCCCAGCTCCAGAGCTCTGCCAATGTGGCTTAAAGCTTGGGCTTTGCAGCCTCTGATCTCCAGTGCTACTGAGGCCCCAAAGGAGAGGCAGGTTGTGCTCTCATCCAGGCAGTGATATCCAGGATGACATCACTGCAACTGGTCCCCTGTATTATGTTTTTTAATCAGCCTCTCTGTTTCAGCTTATTTTCTTACATAGGAAGTTGCATTATGGCTCTTCCCTGCCCCTTCCCTTCCCAGCAAGGTTTTGGTCCTTCATTCCCATTAGTGCTTCAGCAGCTTTCCCAGAAGGTCACAAACCTGAAGGATTTCATAGATGCATTCAACATCATTCTGGTTCTTGAGTTTTGGTTGATCTCCCATTAATCGCATCAGAGCTGCAAAGCAAAGGCTAGCATTTAGGTCTAAGCAGAGGTGATCCTGCCATGGGGCAGGCAGTAGACTGGAAAATGTCCTGAAAGCTTTTCTGCTCCATGGGCTTCTGTTAGGCTGGCACTGGCTGTGTGTATTGGCTGGGGCATTGGCCCAGGCGGTGTCTGTTCTTGGATACTTTACACTCAAAGAAAAGTGCATTTTGCAGGACATTCTGGGCGTCATGATGCCTACATGTGGCCACCATGGCTGTCCTGCTCACCCGTGCTCCAGCCTCTGCAGTGCTGTGTCCTGGGGAGGTACTTACTCTTGAAGTTCTTTGTAGCAAGCTCATTCAGCTCACTGTCAGAGTACTGGAGCAAAGACTCCTGAATCGGGACCTGCAGGGCCAGAATATGAGGGTAAGCTGGGGAGGAGATCACACTGAGGTGTGCTGCAGGCTTCACAAAAGACACCAGTTCCCATTGTCTCGCAGGCAGCACTGAAGAGCAGAGGGACCTACACTGCCCCAGAGACTGCAGCCAAGGATCTGCCCTCTGCTTCGGCCATGTGGGGACAAAGCTAGAGTAATGCTGGGGCTGGAATTCTGGCTGTAGCCATGGGGAGGGACTGGGCTCACCTTGGTGTGCCGGACCAGGTCAGCTGCGCTTTTCTTTTCAGCAGACATCCCCTTCAGCCCCTGCCTGGACAGTGGAGAGAGAACATGCAGTCTAAGAAACATCCTCAGAGATGTCTTGGCGTGGGTCTGTTCAGGAGGGACCACAGCCTACTCACATGGACTGACCCTCTCGGAAGTAGGCTGTGGCGAAGTCCATCATGGTATAATGATCACCGGCAGGGACTAACAAAATGCTGTCAGGTTCTGACATCAGGCTGGGCACAGAACTCTGGAGGGACAGTCACCAAACCCACCCTGAAAAGTCAGCTGAGGAACTGCGGTGCGTATTACTCTCACCTGCCAGACCTAGGAAGGCCTCATCTGTGTGGTGACTCCCCCTCCCACTATAATAGTATTTGACTGTCTCTACCTGCAAGCATTAAACAGTTATCTTCTTCCCTCTAGTCTTGGAGGTCATAGAATCATAGAATCACAGAACGGTTTGGGTTGGAAGGGACCTTAAAGATCATCTAGTTCCAACCCCCCTGCCATGGGCAGGGACACCTTGCACTAAACCAGGTTGCTCAAAGCCACATCCAGCCTGGCCTTGGACACTTCCAGGGATGGGGCATCCACAACATCTCTGGGCAACCTGTTCCAGTGCCTCACCACCCTCTCTGTGAAAAATTTATTCCTGATATCTAATCTAAACCTCCCTGATTTCAATTTGTACCCAGGTCAGGCACTGCCAGGGCCACGGACACACCCTGGCAGCTCCCACAGAACCCAGCCACATCCCCTAGCAGTTCCCCAAGGACAGCTCACCTCCCTGCTGGTGTTCCTGCTCTCTGGGGAAACTTTCATGCTTCTCCGCAGCCCTTCATGTCTGTCCATGCTGGTGCTGAGGTAATCAGGGGCTGCAGCCAACTGCACCAGGCTGGTGGGGAAAATACCAGAGCGGCCACCAGTGGAGCCGAACTGCCAGCCTGAAGAAACAGGGGAGAAAGCGTTGGGAACCATGGCAGCTACCAAGGGAAACAAGCAGTGAGGCGAAGAACAGCATCTGACTTGGCTTTCTTGCATTCTAAAATACCATCCCCTATAACTACAGCAGGTGGAACAAGGTGGATTGTGGTCAGAGAATGGCAGAGCTGAAGGCTGACTATGCCAGCCCTGATCAGTCTGCTTTCCTCTGGTTTACTCACAGCAGCATGTAGGGCTTCTGGGCACCATAGGTCCAGCAGATCCTTGAACCCAGTCCCCACCTTTCCTGCCGGTCTCGGCAAACTCCCTCACCTGGCTCCACGCCTTCCATGGGCAGTAACTCGATGAGGTCACCCTTCTTGAAGCTAAGAAGGCTCTTGTCATCCGTGATGTAGCTGCGCAGAGCAACGACGTAGTTGGTATCCTGGGGAAAAAGCAATGAGGAGGTCAAATCTCATCCCCAGGATGTGAGGGACTCGGACCATCCCATCCCATGGACCCTCTCAGGTCCCTGAGGGAAATCATCTTCATTCCCTACTGCACTACAGCCACTCCCTCACCTGCCTCAGCTCCTGGATGAAGAGTTCCACCATGGCCTTGATGCGTGGAGCCTTTGGAGAGTGCAGGAAGAGCTGCTCTGTCTTCAGAGAGAAGTCCAGGTCACTGCTGCCCTTCAGTTCCACTGACAGCACATCTGCAAAGCTGAGAACACAGCCAGCATGCTCAGGCTGCTTCTGCCAGAACTAGGGATGCAGGTCACGGGGATAGGAGCTGATTCCAAGGACTGAGAATGGAGACAGGCCTCAGCATGGTCCAGAGGGTGGCCTTCCACCAGCACTGTACTAGAACAGTAATAGCACCATGGGCTGCGCATGGCTTTCGCCATACCCCTCTGAAGATCTCCCTTCTGATGACCAGCATGGAGCTGACTCAGACCTGGCACTCACTTGTTATAAGCAAAGCCCAAGGCAGGAAGGAAAGGGAAAGGCTAAACTCAATAAAAAGGGTGTCAGTGAGTTACAACTGGCCCAGGACAATCCTAGACACAACCAGACGATTTGCAGCTCACGTGTTCAGTCTGCCTCCTACACTCTGCAAGCATCTTGCAAGTGGCAAATTATCACCCTGCAGCTACCAGTGCCCTTTTGCTCACCTGTAGCTGCGAAGAATCTTCAGATGCTCAGGATTATAGCCAGCTGCTTTCACCACCTTCAGCAACCGCATGCCCCGGTGAGAAACACCCAGGATCTGGACATCACTTCCATTTTCACCCTGTAAGGGAAGTGCAGCAGAGAGCATCAAAGGCTCCATCCCGCCTGGACAGAATGCAGCAGGGGAAGAAGATGCTACCACAGGTACCACGATGGAGGCCCTGGGCTGACAGAGGTGTCAAACCCAGTGACATTTTCACAGACACTTAGAAAATGGAGAGAGGAAGTAAAGGAACACAGAGGAGCAGGACTCTGAGGGTGCAGAGATGCAAATGGGAGAACAATGGGGACAGGGACTCAGGTGACAGCTGCAAAGCAGTCACCCTGTGCAAACAGGGAAATGATTAGGGCATCAGGGTGATGCAAATATGCAGGTAAGGAGAGAGGTACAGGAGGCACAGAAGAGTGAGTGACATGTGGCCAGGCACGGAGAGAGAGCCAGGACAGAAAGAGATCCCATGTGAACTAGAGCCACACAGCTAAAGCAAGCCCAGGGTCTGGTGAGAAGATGAAGACTCACATGAACTGGGAAAAGGCGGGAGAAATAGTTAGCCCAGTTATCCCGAGCAGCCAGTACAATCCTCTTCTTTATCCCATCCTCCTGAATGGACTGGACGTCGTTGCCAACCCGGAGCTCCTCTAGCAGGGACACAAAAAGATGTTTTCTCAGTAAGACAAAGATAGCCAAGTCTCCCTCTGCCCAGGGACTCATTCTCACCAATCCCCAGCAGTGACTACGGAGCAACAAACAACATCCCAAGGAGAAAGGATACCACATTACTTGCACACACCATTCTACTACTAGATTTTTCCCCCCTCTCCATGAAGCTCCCATCAAAGCAGACAGATTTTGAGACAACTCAAAATGCCATCCGTGGGCCTCAGTTTCCTCTCCCCACAATAAACATAGCAGAACTAAGTTTTCCTGGCTCAGAGAAATTTCAGGGACATTTTCTGGCCATTTAGAATAAAGAAACATTCCTACACAGCACACACTAATGTGCTTTCTTGATGCAGCGACAAACATTTCTCCTCTGCCCTAAGTCCTGCCTGAAAAGGCTTGGAGGCCAGTTTCTTGTTTTAAACCAAAAGCTGGGATGAGCACAGGGAGAAAGGGATGATGAAGCTGTTAATTACTCAGCAGGTCTTTCATCTTGTGCTTCTCCTCCCTGGAGATCCGAAGGCAGGAATCAGAGAAGGTGTCACGCATGATCTGCAACGGAAGGAAACAGAGAGGCTTCCACTGAAAAGGCCACATCCGAGTGTGCCGAAGCACCTGAGGCTGTTAAACAGACTGAGTTTCAGAGAGGAGTGAGAAGGGGCTTGACTGGATGAACCAGGAGAAGAGACTAACACTGCTAGGGATGCAGAAGTGAAGGCAACTTTTGCAACGTAATTATGGAGTGTTTTGTCCCCAAACAGAGACAACAGGCCTTGAGTCACACAGCAGTACATACCTGTTCACAGAGCAAGTTCAGACAATAAGGGTGACTGAAATTTTCTTTGGGGTAAAACACCTGCAAGAGGAGGATAAAAACAATAGTAATGTTACAGATGTTTACAGATGTTGCAGAAATAGCTTCCCAGGTATATTTTGTAATCCAAATGCCTGACTGCCAGGGAGCAGCAAGTCCATCTCCAAAGATAGGCAGAGAAGAGACACTGAATGTAAACAGAACGAACAGGAGCGAAGGACAAAATTGAAGTGGTGAGACTGTGGAATGGATCCTGGTCAGTTCAGTGAACTCTCCAACACTTGATTTTAAATGTATTTGTACTATTTGAACAGGAAAGCACCAGGTAACAACAAATTTACTGTAGATTTGTTGGCAGATTTCTCAGAGGAAGGAAAGGACAGGTATGGAAGCTGAGACACCAGAGTCAGCAAGGCAGAGTAGGACTCAGATTCCCTGTGAGCCTCCGACTCCTATGTCACGTGAACTCATCCCCGAATTACCTTTGTGCTTTTACCTCACAGTGGGTGCAAAAATTCATTTCACCCAACCATGGGACCAGTTTTCTCCCCCCTAGCCAATCCTCAGCTAACGAACTGTACCTCTTTGCGCAGAAAGATTTTCCAGGCAGGGTTGATGTAGGAAAAGCTGACACTGGCAGTGAGTTTGTACAGCTGGGTCTTGATACCTTCATCATCTGCTACTGTGACAGCAAAGTCTGTGTGAGGAGAAAGGGCAGTGAAGATGGGCGTTGCTGACCACAGGGTCACCTTCCACCTGCCAAAGACCTACCAAGAGGAAGGGCTCAGTGCCATGTGCCCCACTGATGATACTGTCCCGAACCCTCTTGGGGGTCAGGGGTCAGCTGATGTGAATGCATGCACCAAACAGTGCTTATGCTCATGTCAGCACTTCTGACAGCGTTTATACTTGCTGTATCAGGGTTAATTTCCTTCACAGTGGCTGGTACAAAGCTTTGGATTTTCCCTGAGAATAGTACTGATAAGCTGGTTTTTAGTTGGTGCTGGAGGGCACTTGCACCAAATTCAAGGTCTTTTCCAGCTTCTGATACCGCACCTGTGTTCCCAACTTTCTCACTACAAACAGTGGGGGGGCACACCCCATTCAGAGAGCTAACCCAAACTGACTAAATGAGTATTTTATTCCCTAGAATGTCATGCTCAGTGTATCAGTTGGGAGTGGCCTGGGGGGGCCATACCTGGCTGGGGGGGCCCATCCCCCGCCTGTCTGTTAGAGAGCTTGCTACTTTGCTTGTTCGTGTGGCTCATTCGTTCATGTGTTAGATAGCCAGGTGGTGGGTCAGCTGGTTTTCCCAGTCGTGCTGTCACTCGTGGGGCTTGCTTGGACTCTGCTGTGATCACTCTCAGGCTCTGGGGCTCTCTGGCTCTGACTCTGGCTATTCAGGACCTGGCTGTGTGTCACTTGGCA